>NC_060274.1:114706473-114906378 GCF_021613505.1 Equus quagga | reverse complement strand
AAAGGATAAGAAATTATATACCAGGCAAATACTAACAGAAATGAAGCTATTGTTGCTTTCTGATAAATAAACCTAAGGCAAAAAGCATTAATAAAACTGAAGAATCCAATTCTCCAAAAAGATGTGTCAATTTGAAATCTATTGGCACCAAATAATATAGCTTCAAAGTCAATAAAGCAAAAGTTGAAAGAAGTATAGGAGAAAACTTGATAAATCTACCACCATTGTGGGTGAAACTCAATAATTAGTAGGTCAACCAAATACAAAAGAAACCAGTTAAGATAGAGAAACTTTGAGCCCCACAACTAAGCTTGATCAATAGATTTGTATAGAACCACATATTTAATGCAGTAGACTGCATTCTTCTTCAGCATAAAAGGACATTTACAGAATTTGTCTATATACTACACCATGAAACAAATCATGCACACACAGCAAAAGAATTGGTAAAAATACTGACCATACTTTCTAGGCACAAGGCAATTAATTTAAAAATACAACAGAAAAAACTCCAGATTCCTTAAATTAAAAAAAAACATTTCAAGAAAGAAATCATGATGGAAACTAGAAAATACTTAAAAATGAATAACAATAAAAATGCTGCATATTAAAAATGTTTTGATGTAGTCAAAGTTGTCCTTAAAGGAAAAATTTCGTCCATAAGCTTATATTTGAAAATTTTAAAAACTGAAAAATAATGAGTTATGCATGCATCCAATTTAAAAAGTTAAAATAATAGAATAAGCCCCAAATACAATGGAAGGAAAGGAAATGCTGTAGCCCTGGTTGTGTCCACCTAAATTTGTATGTTGAAATCCTAACTCCCACAGGTGATGATATTAGTAGGTGGGACATTTGGGAGGTGATTAGGTCACAAGGGCTCCACCCTCATGAATGGAATTAGTGCCTTTATCAAAGAGGCTCCAGAGAGATCCCCTGCTCCTTCCATGTGGTGTGGACACAGCAAGAAGGCACCAGCTATGAACAAGGAAGAGGGGCCTTCATCAGAATGCTACCATGCTGGTGCCTTGACCGTGGACTTCCAGCCTCCAGAACTGTGAGAAATAAATTTCTGCTGTTTATAAGATACCCAGTCTGTAGTATTATGCTATAGCAGCCCTAACGGACTAAGACAGAGATAATTTGTTAAAAAAAAAAAGCAGAAATTAACAAAATAGACAAAAATACAAAGGTATAAAACTGCCAAACCAAACTAATACAGACACTCAGACAGTTTAGTGTCATATATACGGAACTTAATGAAGGGAATCAAAAGGAGTATAATTTGCTTGTATTAAAATAAGAAACAAAAACAAGTTGAGAAAAGCTGAACTTATATATTTCAATGAATTTGAAGTCTAGTGAAAGAGGGACTGGTATTTGTCTCCTTACGCCGAAGTCCGGAAATGTGGTAATTCAGACCAGAATCATTGAAAGGGCAACCGTGGATAGGAATCACGTCGTTGTGGGAACCCGAGATATCTAGGGTAAAGTATGAAGACAAAGAATCACCAGTGGGGCAGTGCGGCTCCAGATGGGGGAATGTGCTGGAGGGAACATGCTAAAGGCAGAATTTCTGCAGCCCCTGGATAATGTGCGATCATTGTGCCATAGTATGCAGTGGGCAGATTCCTCTTCGTGCTCTGACAAGCTTATAGGTGTAGAATGCAATGCTATGACTTTTAACTGGTTAACTTTACTATTTCCTCTCTATTCAACTTCTCTATCTTGCTTCTATGCTATAATATTGCAAATCCCAAGAAAAATATTTTTCAAATTGTTCCAAGTAATTGAGATAGTTGGCAAAACAAATCTCTCAGAAACTGAAACTTCCAAATCTGATCAAAGAAATTGTTGAATATGGCTTATTGTCAAGAAGAGTTACAGCGTTTAGAAACCAAAAGAAGAATTCATGAAGAGATGCTGAAAATGTTTTATAGCAAACATTGCATTTTATTAACAAATTCAATGAAATCAGCCCAAGAAACCACAGGAGAGATTGTCTTCTTAATTCAGCTTTATTGGCTTTCTTTGATTCAAAGCACCAATATTTATGTGGCAGAAATTTCCAACTGCCTCTTAAAAATTGGTTAATTTTGTTTTATATGAGAGATTATGCCATAGATAGTTCAGTGAATAATCATTTTGCACACATTTTCATGGAGTGTTTGTTCTCTTCCAAAACGTATTCACCCAGTAGCATCCTTGACTTGGAGTTTTTGTTGGGGAAACAATTGGGACTATTCTCATGCTCAGTGAAGATGTTTTTGAGCAGAGAGGTGCCATTATAAACAAAAAATAAGGATTGAGAGGAAGATGGGGGAGCAACTTGGTGAAAGAGAGAAAAGAAGAGAGAGAGAGATTGTTCCTGGAAAGAGATTTGAACAGACATTTCCCAAAGAAGATATATAGGTAACAAAAACATCAAAAGATGCTCACCGTCATTAATCATCATGGGAATGCTAATATAAACCACAGCGAGTTACTACTATGCATCCACAGAATGGCTTAAAGGAAAACTAAATATTGGTGAGGATGTGGAACAATCATATCTCTCATACACTGCTGGTAGAAATGTAAAATTGTGCAGTCACTTTGAAAAATACTTGACAGTTTCTTGTGAAATTAAACAAATGACTTAGTAATTCCACTTGTGTATATGCCCAATAGAGATGAAAACACACGTCCATAGAAAATTTTTGTACACCAATGTTAATAACAACTTTACTCATAATAGCTTAGAACTGGGAACAACTCAAAGGCCGTGAACAGATGAATGAATAAACAAATTCATTCAATAAAACACTACACATTAATAAAAAAGAATGAACAGGCCACATCATGGATACATCTCAAAAATATTCTGAAAGCCAGATACAAAAGAATACATACTGCGTGATTCCATTCATATGAAACTCTAGAAAATGCCAACTAATCTATAGAGACATAAAGTAGATCAGTGGCTGCCTGGGGACAGAGGTAGAGAGGTACTGAATGCAAAGGAGCACTAGGAAACTTTTGGAGAGATGAAAATGCTCTGCATAGTGATTGAAGTAATAGTTACATAAATGTTTACATTTGTCGAAATGCATCAAAGTTTATACTTACAATGGGTGAATTTTATTGAATGTGAATTATACCTCAAAAAAACACAACAGTTTTAAACACATACACACACAGAAGGTACTTGGAAAGAATGAAGTTTGTGAGGGAATTAGGACAAGCTTTATTTGCCTTTAAAACAGGACAAATGTTATTTGTCTTTGAAAATGAGTCAGAGTTAGTGGCAGATGCAACTATTGCCATAGTGTTTTAGGTACCGTAGAAAGGAAAGGAGGAAGCCATCCTTTCGCTCTGAATCGAGTGGGTAGAACATCTCCAGTGCCTCACGACAGGCTTTCATCCCTGGTTGTTCTGATCAACCATTTTATCTATGACTTGGGTTCTTTGAGCTCTCATATTTTATGATTCTGTGTTCTGCAATAATGTATTGAAATTTATTTATCAAACCTACAGAAAGCTTACAGCTAGAAAGGATAGCTAACTAATACTTCGGCTGACAGATTCAGTATTCAAAATCATTTTGATGTACGGGAACACTGGACTGAAACCGACAAGATGAAATTTAAAAGGACAAATGTCTTGAAGTTAGGTTTAAAAATTCAATTCTGCAAACACAGTTTTGGGATAATCTGGTTTTCTTTAAGAAAAAAACATATTTTCTAAAGGAGAAAAATCCTTTGTAATAGATTATATAGGTGTGTATGATTTCATTTATATAAAACTCTAGAAAATGAAAAGAAATCTACAGCGACATAAAGTAGATCAGTGGTTGCCTGGGGTCAAAGTTAGAAAGGCTATTCACAGAAAAGGAATATAAGGAAACTTTTGGAGTAGTGAATACATGCATACATATATATATATATATAATATGTATATAAAATTTATTATAAAGTGATCAAGCCAGATTGTCAAATCATTACTAAAGATTCCATGCAGTATTAGACTACACAAAGAGAAGTAAACATCCAGAATATTGAAAATCATAGCCTCATTGAGATCTGTATTAATCAGACCACATCTGAAATACTGTGTTCAATTATGAATGGCAGACTGTAAGGAGAATACCTATAAAAGAGAGACAATTTTGATGAGAGATTAAAACACATGGATTAGAAGACTAAAACCCACAAAGTCATAGGAGTTTCCAAATATTTGAAGCATTGCAACATACAAGAGAAAGAGAAACAGAAACAGGAAGCATACTGTTTTAAAAATTAGGATCAATGTGAGCTACAAACAGGTATTTCTATACGTTAAAATAGGAAAGAAGTCGAATACAGCAGCTGGTCCATAATGGTCTGAACTGTCCCTTGATATACCATGTAACCTGTCATTGGAAGTAATCGTGCAAAGGATGCATGATCAAATTATAGAGCTATCATATTCAGAATCCTACCATTAGGTGAGAAGTGGGGTTGGATGTCACTGATTAGAAAATGGAGAAGGTGGAATTCAACTCATCCTTAATGATGGAAAATATCCGGAGAGGCAAAGAAAAAGGGCAGGGAGATGTGGGCGGTATGTTGGAGGAAGACAGCATATGTAAAGATGCAATGATGTGAAAGGTAAAAAAAGAAAAAAGTCAAAAATGTGCAGCATACCATGAAACACCAACCTGCCTTACGTAGTGTTCTTGTTATGGAATAGCACCCAAATTAGCCTGGGTAAGTAAGAAAAGCCTTGACATTAGGATAGGTGGTTTAATACTTCACTATACTGAGCCAAAAGCTGGAAGGTGAGGCTTTCAAATACATTTTAGAGTTGAATGCCTTGCTTCCTTGTTCATGTCCTTAATAAAGGGAGGTAATTTAAGGGTAGACATCCACAAAATTTGCCTATGAAATTAAGAGGGAAGAAGAAAGGAAGAGAAAGTGGGGAGAGTGTTGAGGGAAAGAAAAGACCAAAAAATCAAGTAGAATTATCATCAAATCGAAATCCTAACTTGGGTTTGATAAACTTAATGCTAAACTCTAATCTGTATGTGTAAGGGAAAATTAAGAGAGGACAGACTAATAAAGAATCTGTGAACCACAGAATAACATCAACAATCATAGCAACAACTGGAAGAGAAAAAGAAATGATCTCGGGAAGGGCTGATCTTTGGAGATGATCTTATGTGTCCAACTAGTCCACAGACACGACTCCAAGCTGTTTGTTCTGAAAGAGAGAGAGAGAGTACACGAGAGCATCTGAGGTTCTTTTATTTGCTCTATTGTGTTTCTCTGTATTTGTTAAGATGGATGGATTCCCTGCTTCATTGAATACAGTAGTTAAAGCAAGTGAAAATTAAATGTTGACTCAGTCTGATTAAAATATAAATCTAAATGCAGCATTGAGACAGAGACTCAGAGAGTGAGGAGTAAGAGAGATTCATTAAACATTTATATATACAGACATTTGGCTTCTAAATATCCTTATAATGGGTTAGAAGTCATAAAGTCATGGACATGACAGTTTTGCTTTAACCTGCATATTATAGCCTATGCATTTAAAATTCTGGAAGCTGGACTTACTTACAGGTCAAAGGAAATTAAACCC
The DNA here is from genome assembly GCF_021613505.1 of Equus quagga. Taxonomy (NCBI): domain Eukaryota; kingdom Metazoa; phylum Chordata; class Mammalia; order Perissodactyla; family Equidae; genus Equus; species Equus quagga. Next base: position 114,900,777 of record NC_060274.1, on the reverse strand, counting down.
CTAAAGCCTGAGGCAAGAAACCAAATAGCCCAAAGTCTTGTCTTTAATATAAAGGAAAACGTGGAGGTTGTAGTCAAACACTTCTCTATTCAAACGGTCACTACATGTATGAAAATACGTAAAACTTCAGTACTAGTCAAATAAATGCAAGTTACAGTAATGATATCGTCTGTCTAATGGATTGGTACAAATTAAGGAGATGAATAATATTTATTGGCAATGGAGAGTGGTGAAATGAGTAAACTATAGGAGAATAAAGTTTTCTACTTTCCAAAATGCAACCCAATATATTGCACATATTTTTTGATCCAGTAATTTCACTTCTTAGAAAATATTCTAAAGACATTAGGAAAGAGTATAAAGAAGTAAATACAAAAATGTCTGAGGAAGCATTGCTGTTCCAATAGCATGGACAATTTAAATGCCGACAAAGAGGGAATTGGATTAAATTATAGCTGATTCATAAAGAGATATTAAGTAACTGCTTAAAAGGATGAATTTATCATTATGTATTAATATGCGAGTATATATCATTAAGGGAAAATGAGACTGAAATATCTATATAAAATGCTGTGCTATGCTATACATTTAACGTTTCAGTTTAGGTAAATAAATGATTTCTGAAAAAATCTAGAAAGATATATTTTTAATTATTAATTATGTCTGGCTAGAATTACATAGAAGTTTTCACTTTCTCATCCATAAAGACAGGCTTTCACATTAGAATTATGAGCTTGTATTATTTTGCAGTAGCAAAATCACTTACATGATTCAGTGTAGTAGGCTCTAATATTCCCTAAGTGAAGTTGTAGCCGTATAAGCAGGTGGTTGAAGCAGAACATAGGTGAAAGTTGTTGGAGCTGAGGAGTTTAATCATCTTTGAGGCTGGATAATGGGATATGCCATCCACGTGCATGATGATGATAAGAGACTGAGTGTAAAGAAAGAGAGCGAATCATCTTATGATTTTAATAAACAATGCAGAAAGTCACGGACAACAAGAAAGGCCATAGGGCAGTATCGAGGTGGCTTGAATCACAAATGACCAAGCCTTTGGCACGAAGATGGAAAAGGGAGAGTCAGGAAGGAGCAGAGGGAGGTGGCAGAATGTCCCCTCTAGACCCTGCTGTTCAGTAATGAGTGGCCTCCAAATGCAGGGTCACTAGGGAGGCCCTGCTCCCTGGGGAGACTTAGTCAGAAGTGCCACGCAGGGAAGATGCTTCAATTCATATAAATATTTATTGAGCCTCTACTACATGCCAGTTACTGCACCATTTCTTGAATAATGATTTAATGCTTACGGAAAGCACAAGGGAAAAGGTCTGGACTGGATGAAAATGTAAGGGGAGAAGAAGCAGATAGCAAAATGGGGATAAACGTTCATGACAAGATTCTTTGTTCAGGTCTTTTCTTCTGAATTGTGACAAAGGGCAGTCATGATAAAAAGATCCCATCACAAGGGCTGCGCTGCAGGATGCAGGGACAAATACAATAATAAATGACATCTTTGAAAATGCCAAAATATTGAATATACAGAGATGGAAATGTCAAGGCATAAATATATCCTTAAAGCGAGAGAGGCCAGATTACATATATGGCTTTATTACCCTCAAGAGCCTTGCTACTCAGAGAGCAGTCTGCAGATGATCAGCATCGTCATCACCTGGGAGCTTGCTAGAAATTTGAAATCTTAAACCCATCCTTGATGTACTGAATCATGATCTGCATTTTATCGAGTTCCCTCAGGTCATTCATAATCATATTAAAGTTCGAGAAATATTGCTCTAGAACATAGACGCCTAAATACTCAACCAAAACTGATGGTATTGAATGTGGAGTTACAACTGGGATGCTAGGAATTATGCATAAACCTGTATCCTATTGTGTCTATGCAACAGTCTATTGAACTACTTATTGGTGGGAGTGTAAGGCTGGTGAAACTCTTTTCCTTGGGTCTCTTTAGAAAAAAAAAAAAAGAAGGGCAGTTGTAAAAGAGGACTCCAGAAAAATAGACCTGTAAAGCTATGACTGTATGCTCCAGGGGACGTTTGTGCCTAAGAATGAGGAAGCGTTGTTGAGAGAGCCATGAGGACTTATATCTTATTTAAGAGGACATTCTTTATATAGAATAGTAATATGTACTTAGAGTATATGCATGAATTTAATTGGGCCGGCTGGCCTCTGCCACAGCCAGAACCCTTAGGGAGCAAGAGACCTGGAGCCACAGGATAAGTGAATGCGCCGTTCCAGGAATTAGGAGAGCACTAGGAGTTGGAACGTTGCTGGCGGTGGACATTATGACTCTGGCAATAAAAGTCTACACCATGCTCCCTCAGACTCAGGCCAAGATACAATTTAGAAGTGGATTAGTAAGTGAGATGTCAGCCTGGGCAATGAGGGCAATGAGATGGGCGGCCACCAGGAAGAGGGTGGGGGCTTAAACTCACCTCAGTTTCCAGGAGCTCTACAAGAGTCTGTCAGAGATTCAGCCTCAGCCCACAGGAAGCCATCCCAACTTCAGGGCAGGCAGGAGGGAACAGAAAAACCTGTCCTTGGTGGAGCCAGCACTTCCGTCAGTTCCCTCTCATGTGGGGAGGAGTGGCTGATATTCCTGCCATTGCAAGAGACAAGTGGGGCTCCAACCATTCAAAAGCAAGTTGCCCTTCTTCTCACCTTCTACTAAGGCATGCTCCTCCCAGAGAAATGTTTGGGAGAATATACCTTCCGGAGACAGAGAGCATGCTGAGCTGAAAGAAAACACATGACCTCCTTTCCTCCTTTCAGAAAATCCCCTGGTGTGAGCTATATGGACATTTCATGCCTGTACAGAAAATTCTATCAGGGAACTTGCCTACACCTCTTCCTTCATGCCTCCTTCCTATGCCCACCTCTCCCCAACCCCCACCATTTTAGAAATAAAATCAGTTTAGGCATTCCTCCCCTGGATACGGATGTGGGAAATAGCTTATGAGATGTTAGAACACAGCCTAAAGTGGTAGTTTAACCAGGGAACCGAGCAGGAGTCTCAGCCCTATTAAACTGGTAGGAGTATTATTTTTCACTCTACTATTTAACTCTTTTTGTGCTCCTCCCCTCGGAGAAACACAGTGTCTAGATGTGTATGGCTACATTACTCTAAAATGCTTTATTGAGGGTACTGCTGGACACCCTCACTTAAGATGACTTTCTTAAATCTTGAGAAAGATAACTCTATCTTTCTCAAATCAATATTTATTTCAAGAGAGCACAGTCAGAAATAAAAAGAATAGAAAAGAAAAATAGCTTTGATTATCAGTTTTTCATTTCATCTGGAAAAGGGGAATGGTAGCTTGATTATTCTAGATCAGTTAGCAGTCCATTTGGACAAAAATGTCCTTATTTAGCAACCAAAATGGCTCCACAAAGAGGAGTTTGTCTGGAGAGTTCTAAATGCCTGAAGCCCTTAGTTGGGGGCATGAATGAGATGGCCTCGAGGAGACTTTCTCACTCTATTGCATTTCCTTGGCATTCACTTGGACTTCATCATTCAAAATGGACAGACATCTTACTATTCTCCACAGTTCCCGGAATCCTTGGAGAAGCAAAGCCAAAATCACTACTTTGTGTGTCCAGTAGGGAGCCAATGGCATCAGCATGATCTAAAGAAATTGAACTTGCATTGTCTCTTTCTCCAAATATTCTACACTAAATCTTAATTATACTTGTCTTCTCTTCGATTTCATGACAGTCCATGGAAGGACTGCTAAATTATGCTGGAATGATAGGTAGAGGGTGACACACTTGAGTCATAGTCAATTCATTTTCTTAACTGAAGTAATCACCAATCCTTGCAACATCAATTGGATTAAAATATGGAGGATTTGATTTGTTCTTGAAGGTTACTGAAACAGCTAAACCATGACATATCCAAGAGAATTATTTCTGTCATCGTAAAAATGGATTCAGATAAACTGAGCAGTGATCTGCTTCGTTCTTTGGCAATTGTCTATCATGATAGCTGAAATAAAAATTAATGACAGAAGGGTTGATATAGGTGTGCTATATAAACAAAGCCTGAATATATCTGCCGTGGACATATATTATTTTTCCAGCTTGTATAAACAATGAATCCATTTGCTACAGACAAACCATTTCACCAGCTTGCAAAATATTCCACCATTGGAGAGAAAGAGAGAAAGAAAGACAGATGTTTTTCCCAAGCAATGTTGACTCGCATATATACAAATAAATAAATGTTTTTGTCGGTGTCGCAATCCAATGTACACATCAGGATAGATGCGGAGAGGGCTGATGGCCACTCTGAGTTTATTATAACCAGCATTTCAATATATACATAGCTTACATCTGTTAAATATACACAGGTGTTCTGGATGAAGTAATTAGCGAATGCCAAGAATTCTCAGTGATTTCTCAAGGAGCCCTCCCTTGGCCTTTGTTTTGATATTATCATGTTATTGCTGTGCTCCTATATTTTTATCTCGGAGCAGGCAAGGTCTCTTAGGCAACGGTCCCTCCTGCTCCCGATATCAATATCGTTTCTCCATCTGTGCCCCTGGGCGGCCGCCGCCTGGCTTAGGTTGCCCCTCCCCGGAGGTCTTACCCGTCATTGGCTAACCGGCCTTCTCACCTCCAGGTCACAGTTTGTTGGCAAGCCTTTTCCAGTGATTATTAACCCTTCCTGTGTCAGGGGCGGCTACATTTTTTTGCAAGGCCCACTGAAAAACAAAGTGTGCGTTATGTTTTTATGATAGAAAGTATTACCAAGTGTCCAGCCATTTCATTTTCTTCTACTATTTTTCAAAGCATTTTACATCTGCCTATCATTCTGTGCAGTATAGATAAACTGAACTAACAACAGTCAAAGTATAACATGATGTCACCTAACAAATGAACCAATTGGCAATTCTAACCTACAATCATCCTTTCCACACTACCATCATGAGAAACGTGTAATCACAGTCACTTACAGGGCAATAACTAATTTTGGACCTCCAACAAGGGACAAATTCATGATTTTCTATCCAATATAAACATTTATGATCATTTAAAACTCTTACCAAATCTAGTTTATGAATTCTATCATTTTAATTATTTGTGTTATTTCTTCAAATGTCAAACACATTTCATAGTTTTATTATAAACATTATCAGTTTATAATGCAAAAGAATATGAAGGTGCAAATAGTGAAATAAGGCAAGTCATTTAGAGGCATTTAAAAATTCAATTAGTCATATTTATACCTTTTCTTCTTTTTCTTTTTTTTGGCTGGAAAAGTGTTAGTAAAACTACTTGGCATTTGTATAAGACTATGGTTTTTAAAGTGCTTTTAATACATTAAATTTCTAATATTTTTAATCTTCATAGAAGCAAATATCTACATAATGTCATATTTTATGCAAAGAAATTAAAAACAAGCTAAAAAACTTTTAAACTCATATAGATCTAGCTTAAGGGTCAATGGCTAAAGAACATGATGAGTAGAAGGTGGTGGAAAGAAGGGTGCATGGCTCCAAATAGAATCTAGAAAGACAGTGGAAACCTTGCAGCCAATTCACCTATCAAATAACAAAACTGTACGATTTCCTGATAGAAGATGGATCGACAGATACATACATACATAGATAGATCTGAGCAAGGATCAGCATAAGCCATTTCATAACCCATGAAAACGTTAATCTGATACTGACATTTGAAAAAGACCTAATTATAAAATTGTCCTATAGCGTGCGTTTTGGGGCAGCTCTAAGGCAAGGATCCAGCATAGATATTTAGGATCTGTAGGATTCCAGGATTGGACTGGTTTAAACACAAATACATAAATAGGGCTAGTGTTTCCCAAAGAGCACGATGCATTCTCTTGGAGGTTCCCAAAATGGTTTCAAATAGCATACAGACATTAAATAGCACCAACTCACATAAAAATTATTTCCTCTTTGATCAACATGATTAAGTCAAGGAGCAAGTCTCATTATAGTACTATTGTGTCCTTGAAAACTCTGTAGGATGTGGCAAACTACCTTTTGTAAACAAATAAATAAAAAACCTCAAAAACCATAAGCAGATTTCTACTTGACAGGCATCCAAATACACTTCTACCTCTTCCTGGTCTGAAAGTCACAAACTGAAACCTACGTCGTGGTATTTCACCAAGCGTTTTCCCACAGTATGTGCCTTCCTCCACCTGGACACGAAATAAACAACTTTTAGAGAGCTTCAACACTGACACACTTTCAGAACTGACTGATGTAAGGGGTGTTCTTTGCTTTCTTGACCTCAGACTTCTGTGGTTAAGATCATTATCACATGATAAACCCTGTAGTTTTGGTGTTCCACCACAGCTGATGATGAAAGTAAATTCAAGGGATAAGTTTCATTGGGTTTTCTTTTCTTTCATATTTCCACCCTCAACCAGGCCTGATGTTACACAAGGCGGATATTCAACACCCTATTTAGGCAGGTTTCCACTCATTTCTGTCAGCTGGAAATTGGTCTGGATGTCCTATCACGAATACGACAATGATATATTCCCTGACCAGATAGAATAGCATCCCTAGCCATTTTATACTTAGTTATAATTAAAATTAAATAAGATAATACTTTTTAATTAAAAGAGGCTAATAAATATTTTTCAAAGGGACTATGATGAAGGAAGCAATGAAGTGAATTTTTGTACATCTACTTGGTCAACTTCCAGAAGTGCATCAGTGGTTCCTGGCCCATCAGAACCCTGCATCGGTAACTCCCCACTACTGCATAAGCCGGGCTTAAAGAACCCCTGCACCCTTGCCATGCTGCCCCTCTTCCTGAGTGACATCTCCTGCCCCCTTCACATTGGAGTCTCCGCCTGTGCTGGGATCATGTTTTCTAGGAAGTCTGCTTCTTGTCATTTGAAGCGTTATATTTTCTCTCACTCTATTCCCAAAGTATTTAACACGTGTTTCTAAATTATAGCATGTAACACACCATGTGTATATCTGTTTACATGTCAGTTTCCCCCAAAAATGACCTCCCCTCAATGTGAGGTGATGGAGGACAAGACTGTACTGCTAACCATCCAGCCACAACATCTGGCAAGGTACTGGCCTCTGGGAGTTTATGCAATAAAGACAAGTTGAGTGAATATCTTACTGAATGACCTCCCAAATTTGCTGCAAACTCTTTCCCTGTTGGCAAATCAGAAAAATCCATTGACCATCTTTTATATATGGTGGGGGGAGTGGGTGGGGGAAAGGTCTGGTACATGGGTTTAGAAATGTAACTGAATCAATCTCCAAGGGGCATTCATGAGGACTCTGGGATGACGAAGCCCCCGTTTCCTCTGCTTTAAAAATCTTTGTAACTGAACATCTACTACTTTAAATTTTTAGCTGAGGATGCTATACTATTTACAGGGAACTTGCTTACACAAACACCCTTGCATTTGTCATTTAAATAGGACCCTCTATCATTTTCCCTTAGTTTGTTAGTAGCCGTCCTGTATACAATTACCACAAATAAAAGAAGGAGGAGGAATATAAATGGTCAGAGGCAACACAGCATGGCAAGCAGAGGTGAGAAAGGAGGCTGCCCAACATCTACATGGGTCCCCAGGGGACGAGGAATGTAAGGCAAGTCACATCAGGAGCCTGGTAACTGTCCAGCCCGGATACATATGTATATACATACGTGTGTAAGTAGATTTTTTTTTTCTTGCTGGTGTAATCCTTTAGGATCTTTTCAATTCACTATGATGTGCAGGTCTCTGCTGCTCATAACTTAAAATACTGTACCTCTTTTTGCTGCATGAAGCAAAGGCTAAGCTCAGTCTTGAAAAACCTTCCTCAGCTTCCAGTCTCTTCCACCACAGAGAAATTTAGTTTCAGCAAAGAAGGGAGGACAAGCCAGAGAGGGAGTTTCCCAGGTGGGAAAGCAAATGAGGAGAGAGAGAGGAGAAGGACAGATTCTAGCTCCCTAGATAGACTTGTTCCCCTCTGAAATGCAGGTAAACAGCACCAGTATGGGCAGTGGGGAGTGAATAAAGAAGTTTAATCAGTGGAGAGGTATGATCATATTTGCTTTTGGGGAGGGCCCAGCTAACGGCACCAATATTTCGGGGATGAATTGGAAGGTGATAGACTCATGGATGAAAAAGGCATAAGATGCAGATAGAGAGGGAAGAGTTTGAGGGGAATGTATTGAGGAGATATTTAGACAACGCTTGGGGAGGAATTAGAGAGAGACTTGAAGAAGGAAAGTGTCCAGGTGACTCTCAGTCTTGAGAAACCACTTATATCATGGAGTCATCACTTACGATATTCGACTGCAAGTCTAATGAAGTTTCTATTGTGTTACATAATGCCTATTCTGACATCTAATTTCAACACCTTAAATCAATCACATAGCCCCTCTGTACTTCTTTATCATCAGATGAAAAAGGACAGCAATCTTAAATTACTCCCCCTACCTCTGACCCCGTTTCCCAAGCTATCCTCTCTTCCCCAACTGAAGCAAGGTGGCATTACTTAATCAATATTACCTAATCAGTAGGATTAGATAATCTCCTAACAGTGAACTCTCCCTTTCTGGAGATCTAAGAATGAGGAGGCTTGCATCTTTGGGATGTTCTTAGGAGTTGTCTGCAATGAGATCTAATGAGCATGGGGATGCAAAAGCCGCTCTAGTCTTATCTAGCTGCGGACCAACTGATTTGGTGCAATCATAGTATTTCCTGATGGAAATTAGAATGTATAAGTACAATACACATTATCAAGAATCTTCGATCGGGTTTTATGGACATGGCGAATCAGGCCAGCAAATGATTCTGTGACTACTGTCACTGAAACACTTATACACAGGTTCCTAGATAACATGGGACCATGAAACGTAGATCTCGGTTCCAGGTTAGCCTCTCATTCAGGTTAGCTGAGTAGTTAAGGGCAAGTCATTTCCCAGTCTGAGATTCAGTTTTATCACCTTTAAAATGAGAAATTTGGACTTTAAAGTCCTTTCCAGATTTGATCCTCTGTGCCTCACAAAGCTTCTATAAAATGTTGTTTCATGCTTTAATTTTCATTAACTCTAGCAAACAGGAGCCATCTACTCATTCAAGGTATATTAATTTACCTGGAGTCTGTTAAATCAACAAAAATAATTTCGTTTTAAAAACTGATCTGATATTTTCCTCCTTCTTGCCAACCCAACAAACATCAGAGACAAGAAAAGGCTTTGCTTAAGAGTAAAACAGCATGTTCTAACGGGTGCCACAATTTACAACATGCATCATACGAAAAGCATTGCTAAGCAGGGAAAAGTGAAACATTTATTTTTTCAATTTGGAAATAAAAGTGTTTTACATTGCATTTTATGCCCACGCTTGGCTTTAGAGTTCCAGCCAGGTGCCATAAAGCCGATGAAAGGGAGCCCGGGGCGTTTGATGACACTTTGCAGTGTCTCCTTTGGCGGTACTGCAGAACGGTGAGTTCAGAGTTGTCCCCTCTAGTGGAGAAATGCTCTAATTGCAAGTTTCTTTTACTAGGAAAGAGAATCAGATCTAAACCATTTGGGATCACTTGTGCGTGGGGGACAGGAGCGCCATTTCAAATGATTTGTGTCTTTCATGGTCTGTTTCTTATCCGTGACACAGCATAAAGAGCACAAGGCTTGGAGTTAAAGAGTCCCACATTTAAGTGAGTCCTAGGTTGGCTATCGTGTAACTTTGTAAATTTGGGAATTAATCTCTGAAAGTCCCAGTGTTTCCATCAATGATGTGTCACCTTCCATGCTGGGTTATTGTGTTAACTAAATGAAGTAATACATCCACATGTGCTTTGTAAAATGCAAAACATCAAGTTCTAGTATTAGTGAAATTTAAAAAAATGTTTTGTCCTTTGAATGCCCAAACCAATATTAATAAGAAAATGCATCTCTGAATAATAGGTAAATTTGTATATATTTAAATAATTTTTAAAAAGCTTCTTGAACATTTCTCCACTTTATCAATCACCTCTCATACTTATCTAGCATCTTCTTTCAGGTAAAAGAATCCTAGATGAAATTTGAATAATTTGCTTAAGACTTATCTCAAATCAACTGAAGAATTACGAGATCTGCCAAAGTCTTGGACTTAAATAAAAACGAAAATTACAGTATTTAACAAATCCAATAACTTATCAAGGAAATTGATGCCAGCTATAAGAAACTCACTTTAAATGCAAAGATATAAAGTAAATTAAAACTATGGAAAAGATATGCCATTTTAACATTAGCCCAACTGAAAATGGCATTCCTTCCCGAAGAACTTCTCCACAAGTTATTAACCTCCTCTGTGGTGAAAGTACCTAAAATGTATGAATGACTATTTGTCGATGACGGAATTATCCATCATTTTATTTCCTTTTTATTGTTCTATATGTTAACAATATGTCATCAAAATTATCTTTATTGAGATAAAAGCATTATCTCAAACCAATTAAAAAGTAATGGATTATTCTCTATGCAATAAAAAAGTGGTGGAAATTGACATAGATGTTTGTTATTTTAATATCTCACTTAAAGGGGTAAACTTGCCCTCCCCCCTCCCCGACACTCTCCCCGAGAAGCGCAGCTATCTCGCTGCACACGGACAGCAGCAGACTGAATGTGCCAAGCACTCCTCCCGTTTCCCCAGATGTGTTTACATATATTCCCGGTGGTCCACAGGCTGCACCTACCCCTCCTCCCGCTCTCTATCACGTGTGTTGGAGATTAAGGATTTTTTAAATTAAAAACGCAGTCAGTAGTTACATAATAGAATATTTTTCTGTATGAAACTAATCAATTAACATTCCACTGTAACCGAACAAAGTAATTGATGCTTCCAGGTCTGCCTGTATGTTAATGTTACATAGTCAGAGAGAAAAGCCACGTTAAGAGATTAGCAAGGAAAAAGGATGAGGAGGGAATGCCAGGAGCAGGGCAGCACACTGAGGATGGGAAGGTGGGGTTTAATAGGGGGCGGATTGGAGGGTGCGAGACAGATGGCAGAAGCACAGTGCATTTGGGTGGGAGCAGGAGGGTTTAGTGGTCAGCCCAGCCCTTTTAAGAGCCCTGCGTCCTCGCTTGTAGACTCTGAGGCCAACTTAAACCCCCAGGAAAGCCTAGAGACCATAGAACCATTTCACTCAAAGCCACACGGAGGTTCCAGCGTTCCAGAAATGCTGCCCTGTCTTCCGGAAACCCCCACCAGCCAAGTCGAGGCCCCTTCTTCTATTCTCTCACAACACTCTGAGCTTTCCTTCACAGGACTTATTACAATTTAGGCAAAAGTTAATTTATGTGATTATTTGTTTAAAATTTGTGTCCTCTATTAGACGATAAAGTTATTCAAGGAATTTTTTGTGTTTTCAACTATGTAACCAGTGCCTTGTGCTAAAGAAACGCTCAGGTAGTGTTTGTTGAATGAATAAATGAATGATCCAGATGATAAGACCATCCCTGCACTTCTCTAGGGAAACTCTTCTATATGACTTTGCTCTTTCTCTCCTGCCTTATCGGCCTGTGATGTGAGTAGCGAACCTAGGAATCAAGGGGTTTCTGATAGAGGAGGTAAGTGGTCCCAATTTATACACAGTCACACAAAATTCAGAGGGCCTCTATGCACAGAGCCCTAAAACTAGCCTGGTTAGCATTTCCAAACCTCTCCATAAAGGTGGTCCCAGACCAGGTAAGTATGCATAAAACCTCACAGGTGTGAGTTCTAACCATTCAGGATCAGAATTATCATACATTATCTCATTTAACTGCTTTACTTTTTATAATAGATTTTATAATTAGTGTCTTGAATTTTGTGGACCACAGAGACAAAACAGAGCAGAAGAGTGAAAACATTTATATTTCTCTTTATTAGATACCTTCCATTATGGATCTAAAGCAACTCCATAAACAAAAAAATAAACTGCCTTGTAGGAGTAGATTTGCACTGCTCAGTCCACGCTGTGTCCTCTGTTCCACACAGTCTGTGGACTTGAAACTGATTACATAACTACAGAGTGGTCTACTTTGACCTTTAATCCTCACAGCATCAACCAACTAATCTGCTCAGCACACACAGGCTCACTCACAACGGGAACCGTAAAGCAACAGGACGCCTAAAATTGTGTGCTCCTTCTTCATTTGACCTCCCTCCCGAACCTCTGAACTTCCCTCTTGATGCCCCATCTGAGTTCAGCTTCCAGCAATCAAAACAGCAGCTGGACAGAACTCTCCCAACCAATCTAATTACTAATAAAAGAAAAGATAAAGGATGGAGAGACGATTGTAAAAAATTCATTTAACCTCTTAGGAGCCTAAAAAATATGTCTCTCTAAAGATATCAAAATGAATTTTTGAATTTTGCTATCCATTCTTAAGAACGGACTTTGATGGTGTTCCTATTGGAGGACTGTGTGCCTGAGGCTGTGAGCACTTGCTCCCTTGCCTTAATTTGCCCTCTTCTGTTTTCCAAGAACTTCTCTCCTTGTCAAGTATTTTTGGTCCTGGAAACCAACAGAGGTTATACTCCTTCTCTGAGAAGAAAATTTATTTGAAGGCCTGGATATATCACCTACCTTTTAAAAAGAACTGTATGATATTACAATGCTGGGTACATGTTTTTAGACATTTGTCCAAACTCATGGAACGTACAACACCCAGAGTGAACTCTGATGTAAACTAGGGACTCTGGGCGATTATGATGCGTCAGTGCAGGTTCATCAGCTGTGACAAATGTACCACTCAGGATGGGGGATGTTGATAATGGGGGAGGCTGTGCCTGTGAGGAGGCAGGGACCATATGGGAAATCTCTGTACCTTCTTCTCGATTTTGCTGTGAAGCTAAAAGTGCTCTAAAAAAAAAAGTAAAATCTTTACAAAATAATTTAAAAAAAGAAAATGCTTACATCAAAGTAGTTTCTTTACCCAGAATGTTTATCGTGGGGCATTGATTTTTTTTTCATTGTCATCATTGTCAACAGAGTGCTCTGCTGTGGGGAGATGAGCTCTGAGGTCTCCCTGAAGGCAGTGAGGGGCCTTGTACAGAACTCCTTGTTTACTCTGCCTCGCTTCGGAGGGAAGCTTAACCACCTGCTTCTTTGAAAGCTTCTCCCCGCAGGCCTTTATTTCCCTCCTGCTGTTCCTCCTCATCCCCACTGTTGTGTACTAACGGGATCGATATCATTTAGTAGGTCACGAGGGTGAAATCTTATGATGACAAAGCTTTTTTATGCAGATAATCCCCTTTTCACTAGAATCTTTACATCCTAGGGAAAAACCCCCAAAAACTACCCTCTGTTATTAGTGACAAAGAAAATAGACTAAAGGGTGTTTGTAACATATACATTGTAGGTGTCTGTCCACGCACAATGACTCCCCTTTCTGTGGGACGTTTCCCTGAGAGTATCATTTTTGTGTGTTTTTTCCCCCTATGATGATGTTAGCACCATAGTACTGTGATACGGCTAGAACTGATTGGTTGGTAATAGGAATCTGAACAAAGCTGGACCAGTTAAGTACTCATCTTCAGAAATTTGGGCTGGGTTCTGAGAGACCCTCAGTAGGTATCTGGGTTGCGATGTATAATGGAGAGAGTGGAATCATGTTAATGGCTGCACTCCAGAAGGGAGGTCCCTAAACTTCTACTGTGGAAACCCACAGTGTATCCCCAGTTCCCATCCACCTCAAAGCACAGCTCTTCTGCTCTTCCCAGCATCTATGAGATACCGCAAACTTTCTTTTTCCTTTAAGCTACGTCACTTCATTTCTGTAATAAATAATAATAATTTATTTAATGCATCTTTTCCTGAAACTCGTTAGTAACAATAAACTTATTAAGTATAATATTTATAGTCTTCTTTCTGACACTGGTAACCACCATTGCTGGTATTGTCAGAGAAGGTAGGAATGTTCAACCCGCCGCCCCCCACACTTCACTGTAAAGCATCACTTTCTGCCCTGTCCAATCTTGTTCAGCTTTCCCCAAGATAGTAATTCTTCATCTGAGGGGTAGACTTTGAGACCAGAACTGAACTGTTTTTTTTGTTTTTTTATAGTGGGCTGGGATACCACCCCTTAAAAGGCACAGAAACTTGTACGTTCTCTCTCTCTCACTTACTAGGCCCATCACCACTGGGCTCTGTTACCCTCTTGCTTGTCTCCATGCTCACCTTGGCCATGCCCAGACACAGTCTTCTCTCTGATCCTGTGTTTCTGCTCATGTTTGGATCGGCAAAGCAAGCTGTGCAGATCTTGACCATAACACTGGTTGGGCAAGTGGATTGGCCTTCTGCTCTTCAGACCAGCCATTTTTAGATATGTAGGAGTTATGAATTATGACTACTACTAGGAGGAGCCCCTACTTAGGTTTCCATACCTAATCTACCTAAGAGATTTTCCAGTCTCTTCTAACAGAGAAGTAACGCATTGAGTTGGGATATTGGGAATTTGGCCATTTATTTTTTAAGAAGTGGTATTTTACTTCCCATTTTCCATTAGGTTGGAGCTTCTTAGTTCAAAACTAGAAAGAAGTAGTGGTAGGGAGTAGAATTTAGGCACTAAAACTCACCTCAAACCCCTTTGGGGCGTGACTCGTTCTTGCTATGCTCTACGCAGTGTGTCTGGTGTACAGCTCAGCAGTTCTCAATTTGGGCTACGAATTAGAATCTGTGAGAAGCTTTTAAACTTGCAGTGCTCAGACAGCACCCATGTCACATTAAACCAGGACTTCTCTGGTGTGAACCAGACATCAGAGAATGTGCAGTGAAGGCAGAGAACCCTTGCTGTGTCTCCTACTCTCCAATGACCCCACACCTCTCCCTTTTTTTCCCTTTTGACAACAGAGATCTCCCGACCAACTATTGAGCAGAGAGACCAAAAGGAAGCAGAAAGGGGCAAGGGATTGGAGAGAGAAAGGTTGAGCTGGTGGGCAACAAACACAATGATCTATAGCAGTCTGAGTGAATGTCTTGTGCAAGATAATTTATTATAAAAGACAAGAGCAGACTGCTTTGATTGGAATTGTATTGCTCTCACTAGACAAAATTTAACAGGAAAACAGGTAAAGTTCTGAAATTAGGTGAAAAAACAACTTACACATGGGATAAGGGAGAGGTGACTAAACATGAATAATCAAAGTTGAGAAAATTTAGGTGTGTATCAGTCAGTCTGGGCTGCCATAACAAAATGTCATAGACCGAGTGGCTTAAAACACAGAAATTTAGGGGCCAGTCAAGTGGTGTAGTGGCTGAGTTCACGTGCTGTCTTCTGTTGGCAAAAGATGTTAGCTTAGGGCCAATCTTCCTCACCAAAAAAGCAAACGAATGAAAAAAAAAAAAAAAAACAACCAGAAATTTATTTTCTCATAGTTTGGGAGGCTGGAGGTCACAGATTGGGATGCCAGCATGATCTGTTTCTGGTGAAAATTTCTCTTCCTGGCTCGTAGATGGTCCCCTGTGTATGTGCGCTCCCATGGCCTTTACTCAGTGTGTGTGCACAGAGACAGCGAGCTCTGCTGTCTCTTCCTCTTCCACTCAGGGCCACCAGCCCTATCAGATCAGGGCCCCACCCTTATGAGCTCACTTAACCTTTATCACCACCTCACAGGCCCTATCTCCAAATACAGCTGTAGTGGGGGTTAGAACGTCAACAAACTAATGAGGAGGAGTGCATAATTCAGTTCATTGCAAGGGGTTTTGGTTGAGTCTAGGCAAACTATAAGTCAATGCTGATTGACAAAACTTTATTGTATTTAAAGTACATAAAAATAAGAGTGATTATTTATTAAAGTTTACCATGTGGCAGACACTGTAATGCAATATAACACACATTTCCAGTCTAACACACGTGGCCCTTCTTATACGTTATGTCATTCAGTGTATGGAGAGAAACAAATAGGATTGTCCAGAGAAGCCCTCTGGAAGGTCATGATAACTGAGAGGGGGGCTTCCTCTCCCCAGTAAGAGCTTATTCTGTCCAAATCAACCTACCACAATGCCAGGGCCTCACACCCTCCAACAGCCTGAAATCAAGTTCTCAGAAAGTCACAGGCACCAGCAGATGGTTCTCAGACAACCCCCTGCAGCTCGTGTCCAAACTCTGATCATTTATTCCCCGAACACAAACTGTTTCCTGTATTTGCATTATAAGATGGTAGCTAAGGAGGCGGGATCCCTCCTCTGGGACACAAGCCCATCTATGTCCTGACGCTTCTCCCGGATGCCTGTGGGCATCTCTGTGATACCGGACAGCATGCCGCTTCTTACTGAACTTTGGCAGATTGGTTTCCTCAAAATGCCTCTTTCCCAAATACAGCGTGTTTTCAATCTGGTGCTTCTCAAATTTTTATGGGTATATGAAATATCTGGGAGATTTTGCTAAAATGCAGATTCTGAGTCAATCGGTTAGCAGGGACCCCTGAATTTCTGCACTTCTAACAAGTTCCTGGTGATGCCCATGCTGCTGAAACAGAGACTGCACCAGGAGTAACAAGCGTGTTTTGAGGAACACAGTTTGTGATGTGGCAGCACTTGTCATCTCCCACCTCCCCATCTGTCATCTCCCACCTCCCCATCAGTCCGGCAATGCTCTCAACAATCTCCTGAAGTATTCTTGTTTATAATCATAATCATTGATGCAGGCTCGGCGAGCTGAGGAGTCAAAAGAAAGATTTCTCGGACTCTCAAGGTCTGGTACTTGTACTCCTTTATTCAGAGAACGTAGGGACAAGACCCATGGGCAGTGAAGAGCTGCAAGTGTGGGGACAGGACCCATGGGCAGTGAAGAGCTGCAGTGAGTTGAGGGTAGGGCTAAATTTATAAGGCATAGGTATGTGAGTTATTTCTTTACAAGACAAAGGAAAGATATGTAAAAAAGTCATTATAATGGTATCAGTGCAGGCGGGGTCTGGTTATCGGGTGCTCGTATAACACTGGATACGAATCGCGTCAGGATGTTGTACACTTCCTGAGGATGATATAAATTGGCATGCAGCCCAGGACGTCTTGGGCTTCTCTCCCTGGGGCAGCCTTGATCCTCATCAATCATCATTTTGTGTATTAAAAAATGAGGACTCAAAGAGGCTATAGAATCATAGAGAAGAGATAGATACTAGGGTGTTAGTTAAATTGTGGGGTTTTTTTGGTTTCTTTCTTTTTTTTGGAAAAGGGACAATGTCCCTTTTCTTTTGTCTTTCTTTGCAAATTCATCAATTTTATTCTGAAGGATTATAACTCACTATATGATTATGCAAGCTAACTCTGGGAAAACATTTAGAAGGATCCTGGATTTTGATATGAATCACAGCTCACCAATCAATTCACTGCTGGTCCTAGACTTAAGTAGCTATAATTCAGTGGACGGCAGCTGGGATCAGAAACAGCCAGGAGGCCACCAGCTTGGTACTTTGCAACTTCTTATGTTTTTCTTCCTCCTTATTGTTTTTCAAAAAAATTTATTTTATTTTTTTTAAAATGAATTTTTATTTTTTTTAAAAGCATTTCTTATTTAAACTCCTTGCCACCTAGTGCATAGAAGAATGGGTAAAAGAACGAATAAATGTATAGATTAGTAAACGAAATTCACGTATTAGATCCAAAGATTGAATAATGTTATTCTCCTCTAAGAAAACCTGGAAAGAGAGAACGTCAACACATATACACACACTCATATATATATATACACACACACATACAATATGTTTTTACTGTTTAGTATCATATATATATTTAAATTTAAATTTATGTCAAATGTATATAAAAGACAGATATGTATACCTCATAGAAAATATGCATAACGAAGCAAATATTTTTATCCCTCATGCATGTCCTTAGAATGGACTAATCAGGAGCACTTTAAAATGACACTAAAACCACATGATCCACAAAAGAGAAATTAAAGTCATGAGCTGGTCTGTATTCTGCCCATTTCAAATAATTTAGCACGAGTTTCAGAGTGATGTTCTAACCAGGTTCACTTCACTGAACCGATTTGCATATTCATCTGAATGCAAAGCACAGATTAAAGTGAATTGCTGTTTAGCTTTCTTCTCTCGAGTTCTCTGCAGGATCCACCTCTTGCTGACAGGCACACCAAAGCCCCTAGGGAAGCATTTACAAAATGGGTTTACAAATTTGTTTATGTGTAAAACCCTCCTCCCTAAAACAACAGAAACCACCCTAACCCTGCAGTTACAGCACCTCTTCCCCTTTGCTCAGCTTCTCCTACTCATTTTTCATCCTATTCTTATGTTGTACCATTTTAATTTGAACTTATCATTATCCTATTCAAAAAGTTATTTCACATGCACAGCAAGATATTAAATATTCATTAAGTACCTCTTATACGCTCTGTCTTAGGCATTGGATAGATACAAATAAAAGTTTTAACAAGTTGTTTTCTTATTATTATAAGAATAAAACATACACATATTAAAATTTCATATGATATAAAAGGATACTAATTTGACTCAGGTCACCTCATTTTCAATACCTTTTCTGAGTTTTAGCCACTTTTGCTTATTTCCTCTGCACGCTCCTGGAAAGCTTGTATATGTTTGTACGTGTGTGGCTGGGCACATGTCGTACACCCTGAAGCTATATATATATCTTTCTGTTTCCCAAGTAAATTTAATCCTCCCGGAAACAAGAAATATAACATATTCTTTTCGTGTTATCTTCAAAATAGCACATAACAATGATCCTTGAATATAATGTGTCTGGAAATGTATTTGATAACTTATCAACTCTTCACCTTCTTTTCCTGTTAATCCATTGTAGCTTGGACATTTAGTTATGCGTAGGACTCTTCTCAACTTCTAGCACATTAAACAACACTTGGTCAAGGTCCAATTTAAACCTACTGGATGAACTTATGTCTGAAACATTAGGCCCCTCTTGGAAAGGATTATTCTGTGCTTTGTCTATTTTATAATTCTACTAGGTTTTACTGGGTTTGTTTAGAGGAAAGGCAATTGATAGGACTAGAACAGCCTTGACTGATCGTTTTAGCATTCAATCTGAAATGGTGTGAGAGTATTTTAGAAATCCCATTTGTAGCTCATATGTTCTTTGATTCATTTATTTGAAAATAGTTGCAGAGTATGTTCCATGCTCAGAGGGCCGTGGTAATGGGAGGAGTGCTCGCTTTAGAAAGACAAAAGAAGGAAGGGAGGCCACCTGGTGGGAGAAGCCTTGTGCTCAAGGTGGGACCTGGCAGGATGCAGCCACATTCACAGGGCAGGAAAGCCACAGCCCGTGCACAGAAAATGAACGAGGAGAAAACCCAGAGGCAGCAATCTGGGAACCAAGGTCAACCTGGAAGGTCAAATATGTGTACATAGGAGAGAGAGAAGCTGCTGGAGGGAGATTAAGATGTTAAGAAGACATGAGACTGTTGTGGAAGTGAGTTCATCTGCCCTGGAGAATGCGTTTCTCTTTTTTATGACATTGAAAATTGTGATTACTAACAACATTAAAATACCTATATATTTACATTATGCTACAATAGATGTAAAAGCATTTCAAAGTAACACCAATTTTATTACTAACAATCGGAGGACTGAATAAACTTGAAATTGTGTTTGCAATTCTATTTGTCCTTGGAATATATTATAAACACATGTAGTCAAAAGACTGATTCTAAAGCCACTGGAAATAACTTATTCTCTCTGTGGTTAATACCATCAACTTGACAATATCTTAAGTTCATTCATTTTGTTTTTTTAATTTATAATGGTTATTCTATTGTATCTTTTCAGTTCAATTTAATTTTGAAAATGTAAATCATTTATAAGTTTCAACAATCAACATCATTTAACAAGATATTTTCAGAGAAATCTTGCTTTCATATCTGTTCCCTTTTTTAACTGTTTTTTTTTATATACATGTACATATACATATACAAATGGTTGTGTATAAATATACTCTTCTGAACCGTGGTTTTTTTTTCACTTAGCAATATATCCTGGAGATCACTCCATATCAAGTGATAGAGAGCATCTTCATTCCTTTTTATGGCTGCATAGTATTCCATTCTGTGAATGGACAATTTTACATGAAAGTAGAACCCTATTAATCCAGTTCTGCAATATTTCTAAGCTTTTTGGTTAAAACATTATTTTTAATGGGTAAATTATATGTATGTAATGACTGATTTAGCTAACACCTTATTTTAAAACATTTATTTCCAATACTTTGCCATTAAAAAACAATGCTCTAGAAATAACCCTCTAGCAAAATCTATAAACAAGTCCTTAATTATTTGCTTAGAATAAATTTATGCAAGTGGACTTTCTGGGTTAAAATCTTTGCATTTATTTGATGTTTTATCTCCATTGATTTGGGTCCTATTTGTCAGCCAACGATATATCATAAAAATCCTGATAATCATTCCCTATCTGGCCATTCAGTAACATCATTCTGTTATACTGAATACAGAGTTTTTTCAAATCTAAAACTTACAGACATCTAACCCTGAACTAAAAATGAATACAAGCTATTTTAATGTTTGAATTTGGTCTGAACTATGGAAAAATAGTATTGGATTCTTACACTTATAACATAGAGATCAGTTTCACCTGTCAAACTAACTAAATAAAAGCTTTGATTGAAGTTGTTATACAAATGAATTTTATTCACATATATTGCTTTCATTTAAGTAGTTACAGAAGTGCAATTTGAGTATTTACTTTGAGTTTTAAGGATGTCTTTTTCTATTTTATATATGCCCTTTTGAAAATAGTAGAAATGTAGAAAACTCTGAAACTATTGCCACGTTCCTTAGAAACCTGAAAAAACTAATGTATTCTACACTATTCTCACTTAAAAGCCACCTATAGGGATAAAGTTAGCTGACTCTGAGTCAAGAGTAGAAATTCAAGAAGGAAAGAGCTGGGACTGTTTCTTCCTCTAGAGAATCATAAAGACCTTAAATAATTTCCCTTGTAGATGTATCTCCCAAAACACTATATATACATATAAATATACATGTGTATATATATATATATTTAGCATAGTGTAATTAACTCAAGGATTCCACAGAAAGCCACTTGTACAGGAAGCCGTGGAGAAATAGAAATAACTAGTCAATATTTGGATTCTGACCAGGGAAGCAAATAATGAACCCAGTACGTACCTGCGGAGCTACATACCCAGTGAGAGATTATGAACACGTCAACCATTGCTAGTAAGGATGGCTGGTCTAAAGAGAAAAGAGCTACTGTTTAGCAAAGACAGATCCAACAGAACAGAGATCCTCAGCCAATAGAAACTAGGGATACCCAGGATCCCAGAAAACTACCTGAGCAGTCACCACATAGAATATTAAGATAAGGAAGCAACTGTGCTATAGACCCCATCTGAGCTTTACAATATGTAAAATTAGAAAGATAAGAGGTGGGAGGGAAGTAGAAGACAGACACTGTAAGAAAATAGGCTGTGAGTAGGGCTCCATTGGATGAAAAGGATAATTCGGGTAGGTGGAGATTCCAGAGACAAAGACTTTATGCCATAAACCGTAAACTGAAATACCTTATAGGACCAGACACATAATGTATTCAATGACTGAAGCCAACCAGACAACAGGGAGTGATGGATGAGATGGGGCACTAAAGAACGTCCTCCCACCTAAAGACAGCAGTGGCTACTCTGACTCAGCTGATGGTTACCACTAAGGAATTCGGGCCCAGTATTGCCATATTGTCTGAGTTTTCAAGAAAAGCTAGAAAATTTGTGTGTGAAAAAATAAGACTGTTATGTTAGCAAAAAAATGTTATAAAAAATTTTTTTTAATTCTATATAGGCCAATCAAAACACGTCCACAGGCCTCCAGTTTGTTGTCTCCGTAATTGTCCTCAGGCCACTGAGCCTGAGGAGGCCATTTACTCCCGCTGGGCCTCCCCAGCCCCTCCTCCCAAGAGGAATGAGAGATGCTCAAGAACAATGAACTTTTCAAGGAAAAGCAATCCGCTTTTTTAAGGGCAATATGTAGTTCTTATTTACCCTGAATTTCACAAGTCCTGCCACCTCCTAAGTTAATGATGTGAGCTCCAGATACACTTCAAATCTCTTTTACTTTATAAAAACTGTAAAGCTAAAAGAACTATAACTTGCCAAATTTCAAAGTGGTCCACAGTGGTGCAATTCATTTTTTCTCATCTTGCTAATGAAAATGGCACAGTGACTGAGCATTTCATGTGTTCAAAGATGCTGATGCAGCCCTCTGGAAATAAAAGAAAAGAAAAGGGAAAGACCCCCCACCCCCCAAATCATCAGTTGAATAATCTTCCGACTGAGATGACCAGATATTTTGGTGCTGTGTAGATACAAGACATTACTCACAAGGTCAGCCTAGTGAGTTTTGAGAGCACAGCTTGGAGTTGATATTTTATAACTCCCAGTAGAGTATTAAATGTATTTCTATCCCTTTGCAAAGTCAATAGCTGTTTTTAATCTGTGAGAACTTTTTGTTGTATATGAAAACTCACCCCGCCTCTCACCACCCCATTTCCACAAATACGATTTTTTTAGAATGAGGAATTTATAGTTGGAAGACACATTGGAGGTCATCCTGGTCAAACCTCTTGTTCCGTGGGGAATCATGCTATGGAACCCACAACAAATGACAGTTACTCTCTGCTTAAATAGCTGGGAAGTTTTAACCGGTCTCCACGAATTTTGGCTAGTATGGAGATTGGTAAAAATGTGGCTTGGAATTCTTCCCTCCCCTATCTTAAGGCCACACACAGTAGAGTGAAAGATTCCTGCTATTTACTCTCACCTCTCCTGTTCTGCTCTCTTCTTAGTAATCCTCAGCCCCGACCAACACCCAACAGGCTGGCATCCCAAGCACCATTCGTGACTCACAAGGACCTGATTATTTAAAGCAGTGAAATACCACATTTGGGGCCTCTCCTGAGAGGCAACTGCTGCTCTTAGCTAGTGTATGAGCAGTTGGTGGGTCCTGCCCACTGGCAGGCCGAGTCAAAAATAGTGCCCACGTCAACACTCAAAACCACATGGTTTCACTGAAATCCAAGAATTTGTGGGACTAACCTGGCCAAAACGAAGAGTAGAAACCTGTACGAAAGTCAGGCAAATAAGCTTCCTAACTTTTTGGCCTTTCTGTCCTCTTAAGGAAGAACAAATCACTGACTTTATAAAATTGGTCTGAATTGCTTGAGGCTGTGACAAAGATACCTTACCATCCTCAATCAAATGAATTAATTATGGACAAATAATTTCAAAATCAAAATAAATTATTTCAACTTTTTATAGAAAAATATATTTGCTATAGAGTATGAGTGCATATTTAAATATTTGGGGATTTAATGTTGCATAGGATGTCCGATACCAAGGGTGTCTATGGCTTCTAGAGCTCTTAAAACAAAATTCTGGAAGCTAGCTGTCTTCATTTTCCCTGTTTGTGCCCATGACACAGCTATTAATCTTTGGTCAGTTACATATTATTAAAATATCTTCCAAATAATATCTTGTCTTTTTGCTTTCTTTTCGGTAAATTTACATGAAAAGAAGTACCTAATTTGATGCTGTCAGTTTTATTAATCTTTTCCTGTACATTTGATTTCTTATGTGTTTCATTTAAGAAATGTTTCCCATCATAAGGTTTAAAATAGTCTTCTATATTTTCTCCTAAGGTTTATAGTTTTGCCTTTCCGATATAAGTCAAAATTGTTTTACGTGTATGGTATGAGGCAAGAATCTAATTTCATTTTTTCCCAACGCGATAAATTGTGAACGCTCACTTAGCTTCCCACTGCTCTATGATGCCACCTCTGTTGGATATCAAGATGTCGTACATGTAGGTTCTGTTTCTGGGAACTTGATCCTTATTCTTCAGTCAGTTTGTCTACCAAGCATAAAGATCACAGCACTAAATACTGTAAATGCGGAGTAAGTCGATATCTTACAGAACAGCTTCTCACACCAGATTTTTCTTCAGGAAAGTTTTGGCCGTTTTTCTTCTCCTCAAATTTTTAGAATCAGCATGTCATGTTTCTCAAAAATCTCAACTGGTATTTTTGTTAAAATTGCATTAAATCTCTAGCTTACTTTGTAGAGAAGAGACATCTCATATAAGTTTTCTAATTCACTAGTATATTACATGTTTTCATTTATTCAATTCTTCCTTAATGTCTTTCAAAAAGTTTTATAATCTTCTCCATACAAGACTCATGAATTTTTATTAGATTTATTCCTTTGTACCTTATACTTTACTATTATTGTAAAGAATATCATTTCTGAATTATATTTCTGTTGATGGTGTATAAAAATTCAATTAATTTTTTATGTTGTATAGCTAGCCACATTGTTAAAAATCTCTCATTAATTCTAATAACATGTCTGAAGACATTTTGGACTCTTCTATTTGGGCAATCATTTTTTGCAAATAATGAAACTTTATTTCTTCTTTCTTGATATCTTTTATTTATTTATCTTTTTTACTATTCTGGCTGCACTTAATACATTAAAACATAGAAGATAATATTTAATAGAGGCAGTTTTGTTGATCATTCTTGTCTTGTTCCTAATTTTACAGAGAATGCTTCTAATTATTTTTCACTAATAGTGATGTTTTTAAAAACATTTTAGTAGGTAGCTTTTATTCAGGTTAAGAAAGTTTCCTTCTATTCCTAGTTTGAAAAATATTTATAATAAATAGCTATTGAATTTTACTAATTTTTCCAACTTTTGAGAAAATCATATGTTTGTTTCTCTTTTAATCTGTTAGTGTAGTGAATTTAATTTATAGATTGCTTAAGAAGACAGAATATTCTTGAGTTTCTGGGGAAAAAACACTACCTATTAAGGATATATGATCTTTCTATGCATAACTAGATGTAGTTTGCCAATATTTTGCTCAGGAGCTGTACATCCATATTCCTGAGTAAGATGGTCTATTGTTTTCTTTTCTCACAGTGTTCTTCTGTGGTTTTAGAATTAAGATTATACTAGCTTCCTAAAATGTGTTGAGGAAATGTTCTTTTATTTTTCTATTATTTTGAAGATGTATTATATTAGAACTATCTCTTGAAAGTTTGGTAGAATTCTTTTGTGACACACTGTACAACTAGTTCTTTTCTTTGCGAGAAGAATTTAGATTATTCAGTTTACTTAATGGTTACAGGAATTTTCATGCTTTTTATTTCTTCTGGAGTCAGTTTGGGTAAATTCTAAGAATTTGTAGATCTCATTAAAGTTTTCAAATCTACTGGCATAAACTTGTCCATAGTATTTTTTTGAGTGTCTTCTGTATCTGTAATTATAACCATTTTCTATATCTAACATTAGACATCTTTGCCTTCTCTTTAAATTTTGATTGATCAGATATCTATTTGCTTACTCTTCTCAAAAAACAACTTTTGGTATTCTCATTCCCACTTCTTTATCTTTGATTTCTTTTTTTATTAACTTATGTTCCTAATGAAATTATAGTCTTTCTTCTGTATTCTCTTGAGTATATTCTGCTGTTCTTTTACTCTCTTCTTAAGATGAATAATTAGCTCATTAATTTTAAGTTCTTTCACAGTGGGAAAAGAAGCCAAACTAGTATTTATGGCTAATAACAATTACAGATATTTCCATAATATATTTCTATAGTTGCAGAAATCTCAAAATATTATTGACATTTATAATTACTTTAAAATTATAGTTATTAGAGTCACTACTAGATCTTACTACTTAATAAGTTAGTAAAGAAACACATGTATTACTAATCACAAATTTTAAAAAATACTTTGATAATTTTATTTCTATGTATTTAGTTTTCTTTATACCTTTATATTTTATTTCATGAATTAGAGATTACTATTATGTGAAGGAATATATAGGCTTCACTAGATTTCCACAGAGGAAAAGAAAAGTTTAAAATCCCTTTGCAAGGGTTTAATGCAGTGTTCTCAGATGTCGCTTCCTCACTGGGCCAGAGACTGATCCAGTGCCTAAGGGGTGTCTTCCTCTGTGTCAGCGTACTTTATCATTTCCTGGTTTGCTCTCGTGTTTACAACTTACTTCTCATTTCAACTCCACTGGGTTTTATTTTTATTAGTTTATTTTTGTCCTAAAATATTTTTCTTACTTTGTAGCAAATCCAATAATTCATTAGATACCATATTTCTGTTAATTCATCAAGGATCTCATCATATTTTAGCAAAAGGATTCCTCAGACTATGTAGCCCATTATTCTGCTGGAAATAGAGGGCTTGTCTGGAGTTTTCCAACTTTTGCTTAAGCTAAATTGGGAGAAAGATTTATCATAATTTATTAAAAATTCCGAACTTAAGATTTATATTCAAGAAGGGTTCTATCCGTTGAAGAACAATTTTCCCCAGTGAGACCTTCTACCTCTTACACATCTAGCCCTGAAACATTCTTTCTTTGAGGCAAAATTCAAAATTGAAATCTGGAAAACTAGTCCTCAGGTTTGAAACATCTCCTGATGCCACCTAATTTGGTAGAGACATACACACCTTCTCTCCAGTGAAATGGAATTTGTATGAACATCACGGGCAATTCTTGAAGCTCTGTGGCTCAATACTCCAGGGCCTGGTCTCCGCCATTCTTTCTCTCCTCCCTCAGCCCTCACACCCGAAGACATCTCCCAATGGATTTCTCAACTTCCAATTTTCCCTTGGAATTTCGCTCAATGACCAGGTATCAGAACTTTGTCTTTTTTCTTAAATCCTATAGTATTCATACTGATTGATCATCTCTTCTTTCTATCTTTCAAGATTCGGAATCTCAGTTCTGTTTTGTTTAGATTCCTACCCAAAAGTGTAAAGGCATGCCACTGGTAGGGGAAGGTCTTCTTTTCTCCTTGGAAAACTGTATGATCTCTCTCTCTATATGTATATATGTGTGTGTGTGTTTGTGTGTGTGTAATATAGTATACATATATGTGTGAAGGGCACCACCTCTTTTGCTGATTTATATTAAAGCTACACTCTGAACATTATTGAGGCTAATGGGGGTGGCAATATTTGAGCCATAATTTTTTTTCTTTGCTTCAAATAATTCTGCATCTCTTTTGCTCCAATTTGTGTTTCCCCACCTTACTACCCTTCATCAGCATTAGCTATTATTATCCTATTTAGGTTTATCAAATCTGATAGGCAAAAATATTTCTTGTTTTAACTGACATTTCCATGACTAACGATGTTGAATATTTTATCTGTGTTCTTAGAAGAGCTGACAAAGTTACTCTTACTAATTCATTCTCCTTTCAAAATTCACCTTATTTTTCAAACTTAGGCCAGATTGTGGTTACTGTAATTAGTATTATTTTTAAATGCAACTCTTTTCTCAAGGTCCCTGTCTATCACCACCTCTTCTAAGACTTCCTTTTTTTTTTTTTAAAGATTGGCACCTGAGCTAACATCTGTTGCAAATCTTTTTTTTTTTCCCTTCTCCTCCCCAAAGTCCCCCAGCACATAGTTGTATATTCTAGTTGCAGGTCCTTCTGGTTGTGCTCTGTGGGACACCGCCTCAGCATGGCTTACTGAGCAGCGCCATGTCGGCACCCAGGATCTGAAGCAGCGAAACCCTGAGCAGCAGAAGTAGAGCGTGCAAACTTAACCACTTAGCCCCGGGCCGGCCCCTGCAGTAATTAACTACCTGTTTTCATATTATCTTTTAGGATGGACTCTAAGAAGTGATTCTTTTTAGAAGTGATTAGATCAAATTTTTATTGTCTTACTGCTCAAATTTATTTGTTGTTTCTAACTCATGTGCTTGAATTATCTAGGGATTAAATTAAATAAACTGAATGACTTGAAGTACCTGAGCAACAGCATCAGCTCTTTTTAGGGTATAACTACAGCCTTAGGATATTTTTATAAGACCTCAGATTTGATTCAGTTGTAGCTTCAAACATTTATAGATATTTGGGAAGTCCTTAGAGAGAGTCAAATTCAGCCTCTTCTTTTGTAAATCTGACAACTAAGATCCAGAAAGGAAGGCTGATTTACCAATGTCACAGGGGAAGCTATCGGTAAATCTAGGATTAGAACCCAGATGTCCTGGCTTTTTTTCTACCAATTTATAACCATTTTTCCACCATACAAATTTTTCCAAATTGGGAAAAAGAATTATGGCAAATAATACATTTTATATATTCAGCTAGACATTCATATGTAGACTCCAGAGAATATCACATTTTCTCTGACCAAGCTTATCAACCCATTGGGGTGGGAGGAGTATGTTTAACCCACACTCAACTTGGTTTTTCTCTGATAATTTCAAACTGTTCAAAAACAATTAGGCTATATCTCATTTAGGAAGTGTGTTAGACAGCCAGCAATAGATTGGGCCTGATACAGTGATGTTTTTGCTATCTTTTTAAAATAAAGATACTTGAGTGCCACTTCAAGAAAAAAGAACCTGAGCAGAGTTAGTGACTTACTGAGAGACTTTTTCTGCACAGCATCAAATGGAACATGGCACTTGGCCCATACATCACTGAGTCCCAAACCCAGCCCACGCAAAGAATTTGGGTGTACAGTATATTTTGTTGAAAAGTTGGAGTCAGCAGCTTAAAATTTCTCCATAGGAGGAGATTATGAATAGCAACCAGGTTGAAAGGAGAGGTAGGCAAGGGACATGTTTTGAAGATGCTTTTGCATACACGCTCACTCTTTTGGCTTAGGTTGTGTTTCGATTTGAAGGATCAGGATTAAGAAATTTCCTTACTCAAAAGAACTTTCTGGTCAGCCTGCTATCAAATGTGTCCCCTAGACCTTTCTCGACGTGGCATCCAATATACATCATCTTGTGACCTTCTCTTCCACTTTTCTCTCTTCTCTGCTCCCTCAGCTCTCTCGTCACTTTATGAAGAGCAAAAACCTTGTTGACTAGCTTATTTGCCCTTTTCTCTGATGTGTTGGCACCAGAATGCCCTCTGCAAACATTTAAATAAAATTCCAGCCAAACACAGTTTCCTCTGTAAGAGCAATTCTAATGCCAACTGTTTAGGTAATATCATTTTTTCACAATATTATAAAATAAGCAGAGTCAGCTATGACGGTTTAATGTGGATGTAGAGTTTACCACAGTGCTTAACTATCTCTAAACTCTAAACGATCTCCAAACCATAGTGCTTAACAATCTTTAAACTCTGCCTCTATTTCTCTACTTCCCTAAATTCATTCCATTCCTGACCAAGTGCTTCTCCCCCTATGAAGGTGAACATTCTGTGGGTAGTTCCACTCACTTCTCATCTTCTTAGGCAGTTTTTCTCAGCCCTCCTCTCTACTGAAGAGGACAAAACCCTTTCTTCCAATTTTATATCTGGCCCCAAATTGCTGCCACTTTTTGCCTGGCGCTCCTAAATAAAGGAATAGTTAATCTAATAATCCTCAACTTTTACAGAATTCTGAGGACATATTCTTCTCTTTCTTTGTGGAGGCTCTCAGTTTGTGGCTCTCAATTTTCAACCCAAGCACCCAGATATCTATTATTGCTCTAGTCTAGAGCTTTGGGGTGAAAACAGTGGTTTCCCATTTGCATACTACCATTAGCACATATTGGCGCTAATTTAAAACTTCTACATTGAAAACACCACTAGTGAAACTTTTTTTTCCCACCAAAAAGATGCCAAATAAATAATGAGGGTAGGAAAGTTTCTTTAAAAATGTCCATGTCTTTGTAATGGTTTTATACTGTTTCTCCCAAAATCAAGGTGACAGATTTCATTCTCTTGTCAGAGCCTCATTTTTAAAAAGAAATATTTAGTAGTCATTCCACCTCTGATATCAGATTCCAGTCTCATTTCCCCCTGCTTTCAGTCTCTAATAGAAGCTCCCATTCAATCCATATGTAAAACCATCCTGTAATGAGGGAATTTAATGTCACTGGGAAAAAAGTTTCTATTGTGCTCAGTTGAGTAACATGGTAAGTTAAGCAGCATTTGTGTAGCTCCTACCAGGGTCCCTGCTTCAATATTTCCAAATAAATTGCTTCAGGAGTCTTCAGATTCATCGCATCATTTGATTATGACCCTCAGTTGTGAAAATAATTTTCATGTATGGATGTCTTAAGTCAGACACTGTTCTCATGAAATATTCTCTCTCTATAGTTCATATTTCTTCTTTCTACCATTTACCTTTTGACTAACCAAAGCTGGAATTTAATTCAGAGAGCGAGGAAAGGCAGGCAGGCAGGAGAGAGCATGAACAAAAGCTGAGAAGTACATAAATTTAACTGTCAAGTGCTATGCAACCTAGTGACCATCAGTACAGGAGGCAGTACTACGCTTGAAAAATGGGCATTTTATAGGAAATACCACTTAGGTTTTGATAAGGCTGCAGCTACCACTCCATTGAGGCTGGCATGACATGGATGAACAGTGATTCATGAGGTGAGTCTGGATGCAAAATAACTTCATATATCTACCACCTCATGAGATTTTTCAGATTAGAGTTTTCTTTTTTCTCTAGTTCGCAAATTATTAAAAATTACATTAGCCCTCTCCTTCTAAAGAAGAGATATACTTTTTACTAAGAAAATACTAGGAAACCCCTTTTCTGGACAGTTAATTTTTTTCATGATTGGCCTCAATTCCTTCAGAATAACCTGTATCTTCAAATTGCCACATAAAGACCTAATACCTAGTCCTTGCAAGTTGGAGCATTTCAGCTCAATATATGCTTAATATCATTAAGCTGGCTGCTACACATAATTTTTGTTGTTTTTCAATTTTAGGATCACTTATTAGCCAGGGGCTAAGAAGGAAAAAAACAGAGGCATTATCTTGAAAAGACAGAACATGATTGACAAGCAAGAACTGGCCCCCAAGCTAGTTCCAGTCAATTTCTTGAACAAAAGATTCACTCAATGTTTCTTCCCACATGAAACAAACCTAACTGAGGGATTTTCTTACATAATCCAAAATCTGCAGGACCATTGTAAAGCAGAATTGAGATGTTAACTCCATCAGATAAGGGACGAAGGTAAAAGTCCTCCACTTAGGTCATTAAGGAAAATAGAGGTTTAAAAGAAAATTTTCAACATACCAAATCTGACATCTTATCATTTTTAGTTAGTCAGTATGTGAAGTTTTCTATGGTTCTTCAGATCTTCAAGAATCCTCATCTTTTTGCCTTTATTACCAATATTCCTTCTCCACCCTTTAGTATATACATACCGTGTGACCCTAACTTAACATCTAAATGTATATAACATTTCAATCCTATCAAATAACTAGAAACAACCAAATCTGTCTTCAGACATTGAGAAAATCTGCATCCATATTTGTAAGTTAGATAATTGCCGTCTCAATATCTTTTTTATCTAGAATATTATTTTCTAACTAAATAGTTCGGTTGGTCTCTTAGAGAATATCAAAAATGTCTACATATATTTAAGCTAGTGGAACCCAAAGTAAGACTAACAAATCTCTGACTAGTGAATATTAACGTAAGTCATGTACCTTATTCTCTTGAGCATTCGACTGTAGAAATGTGCAGTCAACAGAATCTTATTTATTGCCTAACAATTCCCTTTCTATCTCACAGGTAGAAAGTAGGCTGGTAGCAACCCTTCTGTGAATTTCAACCATGTGGAGAAGAAACCATAAACTCCCACAGCTACCACCCTCCATCTCTGTGGGATCAAGCTCACAAGCTCTTCCTGCTCCCTATTCAATGAGTTACCAAGGAAACCGTGTGTCACATATACTTGGTATTTGAGAGATATTCTCTGAAGACCTACTGTTCCATTTGCTTTTAAATAGGTCTTTTTACTGATAGATAGCTAAGTAACTTAGCAAACTCTAATCAATGGTTTCCTGAATTCATAGAAGGAACTTGCAGTTGGGGAATGTACAATGCCAGCAACACAGGAAAATTTGGTGCAAAGGCAGTATAGTAGTGTAGCGGTGGCTCCTCCTAGCAGGTGACCTGGCATTCAGAAATGCCTAAGATTGTCCAGGGGTCAGATAATGTTTATATGTTGAAGGTCTTAGAAAAGCCTCCTAAGAGATCAATCATCCTGAGAAAGATGGAGCCAGGGATAGTTATTCTCCAATAACAAAGACTCAATGCCCTCCCCACCTCCATAGGCTTTCGCTCCCGTCTCCTTCCTCCCATGTCAAAGTCCCAGCTCCTCTGAAGTCCAGCCTCCAGTGTGGGGTATCAGCCATTCGTGTCTCCATTTGATTCCACACTGCAGAGAAGAGAGAGTTTTAGATCCTGAAAGTAGAGCAGGAAGAGAATGGAAGAAAGCCTCACAGTTGTCTGGGCTTCAAGTTGGATATCTGAAAACCAATAAGAATTTATGTACTGCAAAGGTGAATCTACTACCAACATATCTCCCATATTTTATCATATTAAGAGTGTCTGTATCCTTCCTAGCTTAAAGCTCACTTAAAAGACACAGCTATTATAGCCAAGCTTCTGGAAGAGAATAGAGGTAGAGGTGGGAATGAGGAAAATCATTCCAGCATAAGTTAAAAAGTAAGTTATAATACTCATTTATCCAAATCCAAAAACATTTTTTTATCCATCAACCAGCTTCAAAAATTATCAAGCTTAAATTGTTTTGAAGCAAATCTCAATTATTATATTATTTCATCCATAAATATGTCAGTACGGATCTCTAAAAACATCATGATATCGAGACTCTTTTTTGAAAACATAACTACATTAACATTATCCAAAAAATAGCAGTAATTTCTTAGTAACATCAAATATCCAATTAGTCTTCAAATTTCCCCAGTTATCTCCTAATTTTTTTATAATATATTTGTTCAAATCAGGATCAAAATGTACTGCACTTGATTGATATATCACTCAAGTCTTCTTGAATCTATAAGTTCTTCTCTCCATCTTTTTTTCATTATAATTTATTCATTGAAGAAATGACACCATCTATCCTATGTGCTTGGCCCAGTCGGGAGTTTGCTGATTTCATCCCTGTGCTTGTTTAACATGACCTCTGTCCTAGGTCTATTGATAGTTGAGCTACAGGCTTGATTAGATCCAGGTTCCTTTTTGTTTTTTCTTTTATTTGCAAGAATACCTTGGAATTAGTGTAGGTACCTTCTTTGGAAGGTACTTAATAGCTGACTGTCTCTATTTTGTGATGTTAGAATTCATTAGGGGCTGGCCCTGTGGCCGAGTGGCTAAGTTTGTGTGCTCTGCTGCAGGCGGCCCAGTGTTTCATTGGTTCGAATCCTGGGCATGGACATGGCACTGCTCGTCAAACCACACTGAGGCAGTGTCCCGCATGCCACAACTAGAAGGACCCACAACGAAGAGTGTACAACTATGTACTGGGGGGCTTTGGGGAGAAAAAGGAAAAAATAAAATCTTTAGAAAAAAAGAATTCATTATAAAAATTTCCTAGATTCTTTAATTCATTGGGGAAAATTTTAAAAGATGTAGGCAAGTCATATGTATGTACTAGAAATAGGAACTGAGGACTCAAAGATGAATAAGACAAGGTTTTGCTCAGAAAAATCTCATAGTCTAAGGTGTGGAAAACATGAAACAAGCACAGAAACAAGCTTTCATAATGCCAGGCAGACTCTGGTCAATACTAAGGAAACACACAGTGTAAGGTTAAGTCTTCTGGAACAAGGGATACAAGCTAAGCAGCAAAGGAAGGCACCCAAGCAAACCAACATCAGAAGAAGCAGTCGTGCACGAAAGTCCTAGAAGAATATGGGGAAATCCAGCCTCTCTGACCAGCAGTTTTCTTTTTTCAGCTATACAATGAGATGGCTGGTCTAAAAGCTCTCTAATCCCTTCGACCTCTAAAGTTCTAGCAATCCATATATTTAACCTATAATACAGCCAAAATACTTGCATATATGTAAAAAAATAAAAATCAGCATATCAAACGATAAAATTTTTGAAATAGTTTGTTATTTGCTGTGGAACAGCTTCTTCAATAAAGATTTCAATCTGAGGAAGCTAAGTCAATAGTTAAGATAGTTGTGGAACTTCTGCAAAAGATTTCAGAGGACTTCGGAGGGAGATTACTCAATTTTTTATTGAGTTAAGTTTAGCATCAAAACAAGATTTCCCAGGCATTCAATGGATTTTGGGCAGGGGTATAAATTAGAATAATAACCTTATGAAGAGAAAATTTGGAAATATTTGGTGATAATATAGATCCACATACATTTTGACTTGGCAATCTGCTCAAGGCAATAAATTCTATACCAATGTTCACACAAATATGCTAAGATGTTGATTCTAGCCTTGCTTGAAATACTGGTAAACTGAAAACAATTATACCCATCAATAGAGGATTGATTTTAAAAATAAGCATTTGTCACCAAAAAGAATGAGCTAGATCATTAAGTACTTATATGAGCATCACTCCACAACTTTAAGTAAAATTAAGTTGATATACTAAATGTTCTGTTTAATTCTTATTTAAAAAAGTATCTTTCTACCTGTATATCTATATGTATGGATGTATATTTATATTTATAGTAGAAAAATGTCTGGAAGTATAAAACCAAACAAAAAATTTTACCAGTATTTACTTTTAGAAAGTATAATTATAGATTTTCACATACTGTATTATTTCTACTTATCTGAATTCTTTACCTATACGTATTGCTTTTTGAGTTAGAAAAAGGTAAAATTTTTCTAACCAATGCTTTTCTTTTGCCTGATACATTTCCGTTGTCCCCCTCTCCCCCTCCTCTGATTTGAGTCCCCCATCACAGAAGCGTGCTCTATCTTACCACATACTCTAAATAAGTAAATAATAAAATCCTTGCTTGACCTTGCATGACCTCCTGGCTTCTGTCCTGTCTCCCTCCCTCCCCGCACAAACATGTCCAATTTTGAGGCCACACTCACGGCTGTGCTTCTGCACCTTCACTTTTCAACCCAACATCATTGGGTTTCTATCCCCATCACTCCACTAAAACTTCCTTGATAAAAGTCAGCAATGGCCTTCAGATTCTGTCAAACCCTGTGGGCTATGGTGAATCTTCATCTTTGACCTCCCAGCTACACTTAACACTTTTCCGCACTGTATTCCCAAGACTTTCATGAATTTCCTTCCTGAGATTCTGTGTTACCATCTTCTTAACCCAATCTCCACATCTGTGGGAGCACATTCAATCTCCTTCCATGGGTCACTCCCTGAATGTTCTTCCCTTTGTCCTTTTTCCACTTGATTCCATCCTCTCCCATCCCTCAGGTACTTTGTTATGTATTTTATGCTGTCTCATATGTATCTTCCACATCTCCATCTTCATCACCTCAAGTCATGTCACCAGCTTGCTCATGTCATTTCATGTAAGTTAACACACACATACACACGTCTCCTACTCCCCATCTTTGCTATCTCCAAATACAGTAACTTTTCAATTTTTTTTCTTCCCTGCAATGCCAACGTTCTTGAAGGAGGTACCAACACTTGCTATTTCATCATCACTCATTCATTCTTCACCCCAAAGCAAATGAAGCTGTATGTCATGGCCCCTCATTACATGAACCCCTCCCAAGGCCTATAACTAGTTTTAAATTCACAATTGTATATACTTTTTCTTATAAAGGAGCCCTCAAATTGTACAGCTGGAGGCCACCCATAAGTTGGAGCTATTCCTGCCTCAGCACATTGAAAACTGGCTTCTTATTGAACAATTCCTTGAAACTACTGTGACAAAGATCACAATTTAATTCCTAATTGACAAAGCCATAGGTACTTCTTAGTCTGTTTGACCTCTTTGTGATTTTGGTTACAGTCAACCTTCTCCTTCTTAAAACTGCCCCTCCCTTTCAACTTCCATCCTTCCCTGGATCTTTATACATCACTTACCTCATCTCATTCTTCTTCTCTGTTTGCTTGCCCACTCCTACATTTAATTAAGCATAAGTGCACCTCTAAAATCTATCTCCTAGATTCAGTGCCACCTTTATTCAAGCTTACTCTCAGCTCCTACTTTCATATGACCCAATCTCTGTGATTATGTTATATCTCTGCCTTTATCCCCACCATTAAAATCTTTAAAGGTGGCCCATAGCTTGATGATGAAATCCAAGCTCCTTACAATGACGTGCAAAGCCTTCTTGGTGTGATCTCTCCTTTTCTAGCCTCATCTCAAAATGTGATTCAATAACTACTCTAAGCTCCAGTCAAAATACTTACTTTTCCTAGAAGGCACATCTGTGCTTTGTATCCACTGCTTCCTATGCCTAAAGAACAATTTCGCATTCTCTCCTTTCCTTTACCCATCATTTTATCTGACTCCTATTCAATGTTTAATATTCAGCTTAGGAATCATCTCCCTGACTACCCTATTTTAAACTGAGCTGGTTCTACTTATCTATGCTACAGTAACATCCTGTTATCTTTATTACAGAATATATCATACTACACTGCGATTGTTGACTTATTTGTCTGCTTCCCTTACTAGGTAGAATTCCTTAAGAATAGGAAATGTGGATAACTGATCTTGTATACTTAGCACCAAAAGTAATGCTTGGGACATAGTAGGCTCTTGGCAAGTGTTTGTGGAATAAATGAGTAAATAAATTAATGAGTGCTCAATATACTTCAACAGAATTAGTTTGGGAGTCTTTTTCCCTCTATATTTTTCTGCCTAAAACTTCTTTTAAAATTTAATCATAAGTTGAATACCCTGTTCTCTGTCTGACGTGAAGCTACTAGTTTGATTCTTTATGAATATTTTATGTTCATAAAATATTTCTTTTCATCAGTCTAATCAATATTTATTCAATGCCACATGGTACATGTACTAGGGTCTTTGGGGTTCCCAAACTATGAAGAACGAGCCAGTGAAAGATGTTCTTGCCAATCAGGTTAATATCTTTTGTAATTGTCAGCCACACTCTCAAGTTTGAAGAGAATTTGTTCATATTAAAGGAATCAGAGACAGTACAAGTAAGTGATATATCTTTGGAGATCTAATTTTGACAAATAGTATTACCAAGATTTACAGAGAAAAACAAAAGTTAGGGTTTTGGAATAAGAGATCTGAAAGCCTGAATTCATGCCCCCTGAACTTCAGTTTTTCTTATCTAGAAAATGAAAAGATAATTCCTTAGCCTGTTGTTGACTTCACACCCTCCCAGCTCACCATGAAGACCCTATTAGGACATCCTTAAAGGCATCATATACAGGAGATGTTACAGGAGAAGAAGGCATGGAGAGATAGGCAAAAGGGAAGAAATAACACATTTGATGTTACCAGGATATTAATAAAGCGTATATTATAAATAGGAAAAATAGCTAGATAAGGTATATTTGAATAACGCTCCAAAATGAAGCAAAATGACGGATATTCTCTTCCCTGTCATCCACTACAAAGTGATGTTATATGACTGTGAAGATCCATGGGAGGCAGGACTGTGGAGTGTTCTGCTTTCTACTGCTCACTCTCATTCTCTTTTTTCAGAAGGCACCTTTGACTTGTGAAGAACACAGATTGGTCCAGTTTGGAGTCCAGAAAATGGAAAAGAGCCAAGTGACTGTGTACTAGGACTTACTCTACGTTCTTCTAGGTCCAAGGCCCCAAAGGTAAAATTAGGAGCACTTAAAGATTTTCCTTTAGGTTGGCATGCCTAATTAACTTTAATAGGAAAATAGCCAAAAATTCAGGATAGGAATTCTGATCTCCAGTAAATATTATTCATTTTAACAAAATCCTACTAAAGAAATATGTCTACATATAGTCATTTATGTCTCAACAAATATTTACTGAGTGCTCACCATGAACCAGGCACTGCCTAAGGCACTGGGAATGGCAAAAGCCCTGTCTTCGTGGAGCTTACATTCTAATGCCAGGAGTCTGGCAATCAATCAAATGAGTAAAATTTATAATGTTCCAGATGAGATAAATGCTATGGAGAAAACAATGCAAAGAAAGGGGATGGGGATTGCAGGGCAGAGATGGAAATTTAAAATAGGTTGATTATGGGGGCTTGCCTGGTGGCACAGTGCTTAAGTGTGCACGTTCTGCTTCAGTGGCCCAGGGTTTGTTGGTTCGGATCCTGGGTGCAGACATGGCACTGCTTGGCAAGCCATGCTGTGTCAGGCATCCCACATATAAAGCAGAGGAAGATGGGCATGGATGTTAGCTCAGGGCCAGTCTTCCTCAGCAAAAAGGAGAAGGATTGGGGGCAGATGTTAGCTCAGGGCTAATCCTCCTCAAAAAAATAACGTAAAATAAAATAAAATAGGTTGATTATGGAAGGCCTCCCTGAGATGGTGACATTTGATTAATACTTGAAAGAAGGTAAGGGAATGAGTCATGGGAATATCTGGGAGAAGAAAGAATGAGCCATGGGTTTATCTGGGAGACAGACTTTCCAGGAAAAGAAAACAACCAGTGTCAAGTTCCCGAGAAAGTAGGGCGACTAGAGTTTTAGAGGAAAAACAATGTGAATCAGTTGGCTGGAGCCCAATGAATGAAGAATGAAATAATAGAAGAAGGCTAGAGAGCTAGCTTAAGGGTAAATCATGTGGGGTCTTGTAGACTAGAGGCAGGTGGTAGCTTTTACTCTGAATAAAATGAGAAACCATTGAAGAGGTTCCAGCAGAGGAGTGACACAATCTGACGAATTTTAAAGAGTGTGTGTAGGTTGTGCATATACATGCTACAGAATACATTTTAAGTGATAGATGTGTTACACAAAAAACTCTTAAGTCGCACTTTTTAAAATCAAATACTGTTTTACATTAATTAAAGGGTAGCTATTTAAATTAAATTATTTCACTATAGGGATGTCATTTTAAAATTCAGAAAATGGGACACTCCAAGGACAAAATGTCCAAGTTTCCCTAACAACAACAACAAATGGAGAATCCACATATTAACTTCAGAAATTTATGAGACAATTGGGAATATTTGAATGCTGTCTGGATATTGATGATATTAAAGAATTATTAGTTTTTAGCATATAGTTCTTTAAAAGTCCTTATGTTCTAGAGATAAATACTAAAATGTTTACAAATTAAATGATGGACTATCTGGGATTTGCTTCAAAATAATCCAGATGGTGGGTATGAAAGATTGGGTGAGGGAATTGATGAAATGGGAAGGACCACATGTTAATTGTTGAAGCTGAGTGATAGGTACACAGGGGTTCATTTTGCTATTATCTTTTATACATGTTATATATATATATATATATTTATACAATTTTTTACGTTTGAAAATTTCTATAGTATAAACCTTAAAAACAGAATAAACTGGATCATGTTATAAAATTAAAAACAAACCAGTTCAAAAGAAATAAACGTTGGACACTTTAAATTTGGTGTAAAGAACAATGACTTTTAAAGAAAATCTCTGTCAATTCATATTGGTGATGATCAAGGCTCTCTATGTCTATTTTTAAGGAGTTCAGTGTGGTGAAGTGGAAAAAGCATTGGACTGGGAGAACAGAAGCAGGCATATTAGGGTTTTTTTTTGTCACTAACCGACTTTGTGGCCTTGAGCTAGTGGCATAGGACCTTGGAGTTCTGTTTCCTCCTCTAAAATAATAAAAGAGTTAGACCAGATGACCACTAAGTTTTCTTCTAAATCTAAGACATAATCTTTGTGATGGTTGACTTGCATTAATTTTGATTTTAGTGACTGCCTTAAAGTACACATATGCTAGTAAAGGGTGGGGAAAAAAAAGGGTGTATTCTACCAACCTAGAATCCTGAGAGATCCCAAAAGCTGCCTGAGAATTAGGTAATTCCATTATTTCAATGCCAGATTCTCCTTAAAACAAGCTAAATAACAAATGTAATTTGTAATGTAAAGAATAATTCTCTTTAGCAGGGATCTCAAAACTTTTTCTGTAAGGAGCCAGATAGAAAATATTTTAGGCTTTGCTGTCCGTAAGGTCTTTGTTGCAACTGCTCAATTCTGCTGTTGGTATGCAAAAGCAGGCGCATGGAATCTATAAATGAATGGGGGTGACTGTTTCAAAAAATTTTATTTACAAAACAGGCAATGGGCAGCCTTTGGCCCACTATAGCCCATAGTTTGCCGATTCTGGCCCTTTGGTGTAATCAGATATTAAAATTAGGAGCTTAATATAATCAGATAATAATATAGAGATAGTAAATCATACTCACCTGCTTCACATTTTCTTAATTCTCATTTTCCTGTAGCCTAATGGCAAGAGTGACTAATAATGAGATCTATTGCTGTCTATTTTTATATCCTAAGTCCTGTCTCTTTTCATCATCTTCACCGCTTCCACTCCAGTACAAGCCCTCAACATCTCCTGCTTAGATTACTACAATATGCCTCAGGTTTTCACCCTGTTGCAATTCATTCTCTGCACAGCAGCCAGAGAGATCCTCTCAATGGAGAAATCAGATCACGTCAACGTCCTGCTTAAAACTTTCCATGGCTTCTAAGGACTCCTTACCATGGCTTCCAAGGCCTTCCATGACCTGCCCCTTCACTGACTTCATCCCTAGTCACTTTTCCTCTCATTCTCAATGCTCAAGCATTCTTTCTGTGTCTTAAACACACTAAGCTCATTCCTGTCTCAGGGTGTCTGCATTTACCATACCCTCTGTCTGGAATGCCTAGTGTAGATCATCATAAGCCTGCTTCTTGCTCAACATTTGTGTCTCACTCAAATATCACCTCCTCAAAGAGGCCTTCTCTGACCCCCATACCCTCCCCCAATCATTTCATCAAGTATCACCCTTTTACATCTCTTCCTAAAATGTATCACCATTTGGAATAATATTAGTTATGTATCTGCTTGCATGTTTATTCTATTGGTCCCATTATATTGAGAGTCAAGGGCAACAATTTTATCTTATTCACTCCTATATCCCCAGCACTTAGCATAGTGTTTGCATTTCATAGGCATTCAATGAGTGTGTTTTGAATAAATGAATAAATTATCCTCCAATATTTTATATTTTTAAAGGCCCATATTTTTCCCTAAAATAGAATTATGCTGTATACTTGTATTAGTTAGTGTTGACTAACAGTTGTAACAAATGGCCCCCAAATAGCATAATGGTTCTGACGCAGTGAAAGCGTATTTTTGCTCACATACAACACTGGGTAGATGGACAGGTTTACAGCCCCTTTCGTCCAGTCATTCAGGAACCCAAGCTGGGAGAGGCTCTGCTGTCTTCCACAGGTGGCTTCCCAGTTTGTCCTGAGGCATCTCTAGCTTAGCCAGTCTGAAGATAAAAGAGTATGGGGAAAAAAAATCCAGTTATATTAGAGAAACAAACTTGGAGGCACATGTCACCTCTGATCACATTTATTGCCTTGAACTCAGTCACATGACTGTGTCTAGATGCAAGGAATGCTGGGAAGTGTCATTGTTGCCTGGGCAGAAGCTTCCCAGTGACAACTACTCTGTTGGTGCTGGAGCACAGATTTTTGTGCGATAGCTAAGCGTCTGTGTCAGAGCACCCATTCATAAACGACAGGACCTCCATTTGCCTGCCAGCCAGCTTTTAAACGTGGTGGCTGTAGAGTGAAGGCCTTATCACTCGGACAAGAGATTTTCACAATGTCAACAGCAATTCAAACTTAATAAACTAAATGGAAAATGCCTGAGAGAAGTCTTCATCTTTACTACTAATTCTTACACTTTTACTTTTTCTATACCTGAATCCAGGACTTTTCTAAGTCATATC
This sequence comes from Equus quagga, assembly GCF_021613505.1. Lineage (NCBI taxonomy): Eukaryota > Metazoa > Chordata > Mammalia > Perissodactyla > Equidae > Equus > Equus quagga. The sequence continues at coordinate 114,859,180 of NC_060274.1, read as the reverse complement.
AATCACGCCTCACTTGACTTTACCTAAAATCCCTTCATTGCTATATCCCAGACCCCAAATTTTCTCCTCCATGTTTCATTTTTCTCTGACCAGTTAAAAAGTCTTCGAGGTGATTCTCTAGGTTCATTCCACCTCCCCAATGCGCTTTTCTAAAACTTCCTTAAGGTTTAATCTGGAAAAGTCACAATTTGTACTTAAAATATTCGCAAAATACCTATTGTAAGTATATAAATTACCAAAATGTTTTAAAAAAAAGTCTATCTCTGAGTGATGGGAAAAAGTATAACTTTTATATTATTCTTTTTTATTATGTATATTTTCTAATATTCTACATATATCTTATAAGCAAAAACCTTTTAAAAAGTATACTATATTACTATCATCATGCCTAAACAAATTCAACAATAATTCCATACTGTGACATCCATAAAGAAAACTTTTTTTTAACGTGACATCCATCAAGAAAACTTCTTACATTCCATTGCATGACACCTAAGCACAAATGGATCTTGAAACAAAAACGCAAGTTCATTGGCTTCCAATCAAATGTACAGCCCTGCCGCCACCTCTGTCTGCTTCCTCTTACCCAATTCCAAATGCCTCATTTGAGGTTGTCTTGTTTTTGCTGTGGTTCCTAAAGAAACTTCACTTCCTGAAAGAGAGGAAAGTAGCTTTGGAAATTCTGCATATCTCATCTTTTCCTTAAATCCTCTACCACACCTCCTTTGTAAAGGGCTTTAATATAAAGAAAGAAATTTTTATAGCTGTAAAATCCACCATAGAATGGGGCATTGAGCAAGATTTCAGCTTGTCTCATATCACTAACGGGTTTTATCTATACATGAACAATTCAGGAACCTCATTTTAAGTAACAGCCTCAACCTCCTCTTTCTAATTTTCTCAGAACTGGTAAAAAGAAGCAAGACTGAAAAAGTTTAGTTGTCTTTTCCCTTTCCTTTCACTTAAGGGAGCATGGCTATTGCCAAACATCAGGCAATAGAGAGAAAGAAAAAGTCAAAGGATAAATACTCTAATAAATGGGCAATTGGCCTCTGAATGATGGAGAATTTACGCTATGTGACTCTTGATGTCACACAGGTCTTCAGGCTGAACAACCAATTATTGAACTGCTGGAAGCTATTTCTCTCTGTCTCTTCCCAGGCCTTATAAACAGAAAGCAAATGAGTCCCCAAATTTAAAAATGCATTGATCTTATTTCATCCTCCAAAAATAGGTCTTTGTTACCCTTCCTATATTGAAGAATCTCAATGTGTAAACAAAAATGAAATGCCATTCTGATGTCTCAACAAATGACCCCTTTGAACAGTTCAAACCCTTGTAGTACAGGGCCCCTTCCACACTTTAGTATCATGGAAGCAGAAGTACTGCTCCCACTCCTTAATCTCCCCCTCATACACAGCTCTCCAAACCAAGTCCAAGTCCTTACACCCAGAAGTTATAAATATGTATGTGTGTAAGTATACATATATATACATATGTATACACACACATGCATACACACACTCTTATACTCTTGCATTGACTTTATCACATAGCATGGCACGACTAGAGTTAGTCATGAACACGTAAGACTAGATCTGAGTGCATTGCCAAGATTCCCATTCATCCAAATGGAGACAGGGTGATGCTAGGTTAAACCTCTTGTTCATAGTTTAACCTATTATAGATGACGGATCCTTTGAGAGCCTGATGAAGGCTGTGGATCTTGTACTTATAAGATAGATGTAGTTTGATGCATTCACACAAAAATGTGATGTACAATTTCAGGATGTTCACAAACCTCTTTCAGGCCCATGGACCCTCCACGTTTAGAATTTTGAATACCAAACTTAAGAAGCAATAGCTCCAGCAGTGTGAATAAAGCAGTATTAGGCTACAATCTGGTTCCTTCTTCAAAGAACCTACCCCATAATTTTCTTCCTTAAACTCCATTTTAGACATTAGATACTTAGACACTCTCTTTGTCTCATTCTTCCTCTTTCCTGTGTCTGTCAATCCCCACATATTCTCTCCTTTGGTCTTCTCACTGACTCTCTCTGCTCTTAATATCTTAATCTCTTTTTCAGTGTCTGTCTCTATTTGTATCTCTCCTTGTCTCTCACTGTCTCCATCTCTCTCTCTCTCTCTCTCATTCTCACATACACACACACACACACACACACACACACGTGAATGGCATTTGTAGATTCTATTGTAAGTCTGATTTAAAAATTTGATATTTGTTTAAACACCTCAGGCTGCATCTCCAGAATTGCTCTACTCTGTACTCATTCAATCAATTCTAATTTTTCCAGATCATTTAAATTCTTTCTATTGTCTTACTCTTGCTGAGTAGCAATCACTCCATCTGTACTGTCACAGTTTAGTGTCTGAATGTAAAAGTTCTTTGCTAACAACATTCTTTATGTTTTGAGTCTTCACATTGTGGTATGGCATAGAATGCTCCAGTGCATTGACTGCTATTTGAATCCCCAATCATATTTAAACATGTCTACCTAAAAGCGATGTGTGCAATAATATTTTCCAACTGAATCAGATTTGCTACATTGACTTCTTTATTTTCTTTCCCTAGCAATGAAACATCACTGTGTGGTTATGCAAGTCGAACTGTACCTTACACATTTCTATAAAAAGAACTCTCTCATGTGCACATACTCACAGAAATACCTACACACACGTAGAGACTTGTAGCAAGATAAATTTGTGGTAGGAGAGGATTAGCGGGAGCTGGTTGACCACAGAAAGGAAATATTGATTCTAGTTCACTAAGTCAACATGAAGTATGGGAACTCACCTTAGAACTAGGTCCAACTTCATCATTGTAAAGAATAATACCATTCTGTAGACCCTTCACAGACATCCCCATTTTCTTTCTCTCTCTTTCCTCACTACGGACACCTATACGTGCATACTTCCCCTCATCCATAATCTGCACATCTAATCACCAAGTGGTAATTGTGATTTGATTGTTACTAAGCTAGGATGGTTATTTATCCCATTTTCATGTATTAATTGCAACCACACTGTTCAATAGTTATTATTTTCCTATTTTAGTGATGATGATAAAGACAGGATTGCCATGACTTGGCTATGGCTGCGTTCCTCTACCTATGACCACAACTCCTGTCATGCAGCCTCTCTCCTTTGATCACAGCACCTCTCACGTTCTGGTGACGATTCCTTCCAGTTGCTCCTTCAAGCCTAAGAGAGGCAAGGGAGCATCTGACTTTTGCTAGTCCTAGATGCTTCCTCATTCCTTATCAATTCTCTTAACCCTGCCTATTCCTCTTCTTTAATAAATAGCCCCTTCACTAAACTCCCCTGATTAAGCATGTCAAAGAAGCATAGGCTTATTCAACAGCACAAAACTAAACACTAAGAAAGATGATCCAGTCAACTGAAAGATGGGAAGAGAAGATGAAGAGGAAGGAGGGAAAAAGAGGACACATGCTAATTTTATCATTGCTCCCAGTAAGGAGTCAATGGAGACCATCTAAAACCAAGAGTTAGAGCTCTATCACAAAGTTACAATTGTAACGCTAATTTCTTGAACAAACGAAAAATACACATACACAAAACAAGGCTGAACAAACAGGCCATGCAGTGAACACATTTCTAAAACAGAAAGAATAACTTAATGAGACAAGACTAAGACCAAACATATTTGTCATATGACAGTGAACTGAACTTGACAGCATAAGAAGATGTTTATACTGAATTATAAAGCCTTCTGTTGGCCCAAGAAAATCACAAGGCCAGCCAGATTCAGTGGTGGGGAAGTAAGTACTGATGAGAAGAACTGCAAAGTCTCCTTGCAAACCATGTGGATAGAGACAGAGGAACAGTTGACCACAGTTGCCCCATCCATCTACCACATTACTTTGCACCAAATCTCTTTACAAAAGAATTGTAACAATTTACCTTTTCCTCAACAGTGCATCAGAATTTATTTCACCACAGATGGTGGTTCATTTTCTTTGGGGTTTGTTTGCTGGGTTTTTTTGTAGATTTGTTTTTGTATTTTTTTCTTTTACTTTTCTTTTGCACTTTTACTGTAAGGTATATTTCTAAGAATTTTGTCTTTTCATTGATTTCCGAATAGTAACTTGTGCCTATCTATACTACTAAATTCTCTTATTGTTTGAGTAGTTTTTCAGCATGTATTTTCCAAGCATGGGGTCATATCATCAGAGAACAATTTTACATCTTCTTTCCAATTTTTTTTATCTAAAGTCAAATTTATTTACTCCAGTCCATGTGTAAGCTACTATCCCCAGAACGTTCTTAAATAATAGTGATGTTAGTGGACATATTTACTTTATTGTAACTTTAATGAAAATGCTTCTAATGTTTCTCAGTTAAGGAGTTGTTGGCTTTGTGATGAGAAGGACATATTTTGTCACCTTAAAGGTTTAAAACCTTTCATACCTTGTAATCGAGTAGTTCCTAAGGTGTAGGACTATAATGTGTTTGAGAATCATCCACAGATAGCAACTATAAGGAAAAGTAATTGGGAAATGATCTGCTTCTTGAAATAAACCCTAAAAAAATAATCTCAACTGTACAAAGAAGTCATACACAAAGATTTTTAGCACTGTGTAAGTTACATTAGGACAACCTAGTGCTATAAACTACAGGTATGATTCAGTGAACCCATGGTTAATGATGCCACCAACTAGAAGGAATGTGACAGAGTCATTAAGACACACATTTAAGAAATATGTAATAACATTATAAATTAAAACATAAATTATATTGTTAAGCATAAATATGCAAGAATACATACTATTTTAAAGTATGTACAGAAAAACAACATATGAGTAATCAAATAATAGGAAGAACAGCTTTAAATAGCAGAAATATGCTGTTTAATCTTTTTTTTCTACTTTTCTGTGTTTTAAAACTTTAATGAGAATGTATTGCTTTTATAGTAGAAAATAAATAATAAAATTTCTTGAATGGCAAGGACCTTATCAACGAGGAGGCGCAGCATAGACTCTACCCCGAACTTTGAAGTTACATTGAGCTTAGATTTAAGCAAAAGAACCACAGCCGATTGTTTGACAAATGGTATATTCAGTCAGCTCGGTCAGTTAATTCATTGGACTGATTTTTTTCAAAACTAGTTGGCAACAGAATTAGTTACACTATCCAGATATTTTTGCCTTTCATATATTCAGCTAGAGAACAAGGCTATAGAGCAGGTGATTCTTCTGCATTAGAAACCAGAGCAACAGTTACAGTGAGCTCTGGTTGCGTCCATTTGGTCATGTGGGTGAAGCGATGTCAAGTGTTTGTGTTCACACTTCTCCTCCCCAAATGCACAAACATACCTCTACTTATTTTACTTCTTCTTTTCCCATCCCTTACACTGTATAATTATCTAATGTAAGCTTCATATTTCCGGCCTCTTTCCTACTCATATTTATCTTGGTGGGGCAATTAATCATGGTGAGGGAAATGTGATGTCAGAAAGGCTTATCTCAAGACCTACCTAAAGAAGGCAATTCGAGCCCCATCCACGGTTACCGTTGTGCCAGCTTTAGAATTCCCGATAGAGGCAGTGACACAATGTTTTAGCCCATTCTCCTCTCTCACACTGCATTTGACTCCACTCCTTTTTCTTTTGTCCTCTCTGCGTTTTATTCGCTTTATAACAGGTTGCACCTATAACGATAATCATTCCATTTAAAGATGACTAAAAATAATTATTCAATCAAAATAGCCTGCTCAACGGTCTGTCACCCTTCAGCTTGTGTCTATCATTTTTGTCCTTTACACCAGAGTCTTCAAAGTTTTTCCCTGATAAAAACTTTGAGGTCTCATGCTCCAACTTTCGTTTTCACATGGCTCTTAGTATTGGCAGCTTGCTTTTCCATTATCTTTCAACTGAATACTTTTGTAAATTAGTCCGTGCTTTTTATGTTAGCAACCCGACAGCTCTTTCTGCATGTAATATCTTGCTGACATGAATATAGCTTTGATTTGATGTTGATGGACAAATCTGTTCTGTTGGTGGATTTCCAAATGAACCTCTCCACAGGAACATCGCTCAAAGACAGCCATGAAGTTACCCTTGTAATTGAGTTTGTGTCAATAAAATTCAGCCATAGACCAGGCAGGACTTTAGGATACTTGATAGTCATCAACTATTTAATGAAAATATGTAACATTTACATACCATACTTTCCCATACAGCATACAGCATGCTTTCACATTCATACCTTATTTTATCTTTCAAATGACACTGAGAGTGAGGTATAACTGTTGCTAATCGTGTATGGGAGCTAAAGAACCTGAGGTTGAAAAAGGTTGAAAAGCTGCTTTCCAAAGACAGTCGGTTAACAAACAGTGGAATAGATATGATTGTTCAATCAGATTCTTGTCATCACGGATGGGCTGTAACACCTGCTCCCCTGAAATAAATCTATTAAATTTTAATAACAACATGATCCTGCTACTGTATTTATTTTGAAGCAAGGCTACTGACTGGTCTACAGTTACTATTTTTTATTCATTCTTCTAATCTATCTTGTATATATGCTGTGTTTGCATAGTTGAGATCAAACTATATGCTTAACTATATGCTTCCTTTTCACTTAAATTATAACACATCCTCTTTGCAAACATCATTTTAAACGTCTCCATAATCATTCACCTCAATTCATTTAACCATCCCCTACTGTTAATCATTTAAGCCTTTTCCATGTGCATGCACGTGTGTGTTTCCAGGATCATTTTCATATCTGAAGTATTTCATCTAATTAATCTAATTCTATTAATGAATGGAAAAGTACTAATTGTTTTAGGTTCTCAATACACTTTAAAAAATTGCTTTCCAAAGGGCTGTGTGATTTGCATTCCCACAGGAGTATCTGCAAAAATACTCTCGCCAGTATTAAGTTATTCATATCTTTAAAATTCAAATAAGTTCATAGTCAAATACATTGTTTGGACGTTTTCATGGACATTTTATTTACTTGTGACTTACTTAACATTTTCCCATATGTTTTCAGTCATTTTACCATTTATGTTTCTACTATTATAAATTATTTGACCATTTATTTTTTTTAATCTTAGTGGGTCTTAATCTGTGTGCAACTTATATAAGTGTGTCTTGTACAATTTCTGTATATTAAACATTTTAGCCTTTTCTCTGTAATATGTATTGTAAACATTCTTCAAATTTCTAGGCTGCTTAATAAATTGGTCTTTTAATTTTGAGCAACAGAATTTTTAAGAAACATTTAATGGTAGTGAAATCTACTATCATTGCCAAGATAATTTCTTTCATTGCTTTCCAAAATAGAAGATACCTATGTAGAGGTTTGATAAAGTTTTCTGGTCTTTTATGATTTGAGGTTTTATTAAACCTATTACTTTAAAATTTTCATTGAATATATTCTAGTGCTATTGAAAAACACTTGTATATTGATTAATCATTTAATAATTGAAATTGATTAATCAACAGTCTTAGCATGATTTATTGAATGATCCACTGCTCTCTCATTGATTTGTGATGTTTAATTATCATATAATCATCCTTTATATAAAAGAATCTCTTTCTGCGCCAGTCCCACAGTGTAGTGGTTGAGTTCGGTGTGCCCCGCTTCAGCAGCCCAGGTTCACAGGTTCAGATCCTGGGCCTGGACCTACACCACTTGTCAGCCATGCTGTGGTAGTGACCCACGTATGAAGTAGAGGAAGATTGGCACAGATGTTACCTCAGGACCAATCTTCCTCAAGCAAAAAAAGAGGAAGATGGGCAACAGATATTAGTTCAGGGCTAATCTTCCTAGCAAAAAAAGAATCTCTTTCTGGTCTGTTTATGTTGTCATTTTTTGTTTAGTTTAATGCCATTTTTACAGTTTAAAATATTATAGCATTCCAAAGAATTTAATATCTAAAGAATCTATTCCCTTTTCAATACTTTTATCTTTGAATGTTCTTATCTGTCCACACCTTATGGAATATGTTCATTCCACATTTTTTTACATTTTCAAGTTCTAAGAAAATTCAGAAATATAAATTAATTTGTGAATTATGTATTTTTCTCTGTTTGGGAATCCTCTCTTATGTTTCTTAGCAAGTTTTGCGGGATCCCTTATTAGATATGGCTAATATCTTTTAATTTTTTCTTAAAAATATGGGGAAAAATAGACATGCTTTCTCCAGGACTCTTCAGTGTACTCTATTTTTAAGTTTAAATAGTCTTTTACCATGAAAGTAATACATGATTTTATTTGAAAAATTCAAACAGTACAAAAAAACAGCCTTTTTTTCTCAATCTCACCTTACAGATGTGGCTACCATTAAACATTTTTAAACGTCTTACCACAAATTTTCTACATAATGTATGTATATCTACACACACACAAACACACACACATTTTGAGAATATTGCATACACAGTGTTCTCATTCTGATTTTCTCATTTTGCAATACCTTGGCAATTTTTTTATAATTTATTAAACTAATATCTATTAATTGATATTTGGATTGTTTCCTTTTCATTTTTGTGCACATATGTGAGAAATCCATAAAATTTAAATGTGGACTTGTTGGGTGAAAGGATAGGGTCAGTTTTTAAATTTTGAAATACTTTATCAATCTACCCTCCAAGAGGCTATGCCAGTTTTGGACCCCACAAAACAGAGTAGGAAAGAGTCTCTTGCCCCATATTCTCCACAGCAACATATATTACAAACTTTACATCTAATTATTTTAATTTACATTTCTTTAATGAAGAGTGAATTTGGGCCTTTTTTTTTCAAAAGAATGTAAGGAATGTGTTTCTTTTTTTTTCTCCCCGAGGAAGATTAGCCCTGAGCTAACATCTGCTGATCCTCCTCTTTTTTGCTGAGAAAGACTGGCCCTGACCTAACATCTGTGCCAGTATTCCTCTACTTTATGTGTGGGACGCCTACCACAGCATGGCTTGCCATACGGTTCAATGTCCGCGCCTGGGATCTGAACCAGCGAACCCTCGGCCGCTGAGAAGTGGAACGTGTGAACTTAACAGCTGCACCACCAGGCCGGCCCCAAGAATGTGTTTCTTTTTCTGCAAATCTTCCTCATGTGCTTTGCCAGTATTTCTATTGAGTAGTTTATCTAGTTGTTATTTATTAGTGAGAACATAAGGGAAATTTTACTTGTTACTAAGCATAGTATATTTGAGTTTGTCTTTTGATTTTTTTCATGTTTTTAGAGTGAATTTTCAAGTTTTTAATTAAAATTTAGCTATTATTTAATTTATATTTTCTGGGTTTTGTCATTGATTCAGGAATGCTGTACTTTTAACAATATTATTCCTTAATTCTCTTCTTTTTTTAGGAGGCCCTACAGTTTCATTTTATTTTACCTATTATTATACTCAATTCACAGATGAGGAAAATAAGGCAGTAATTTGCCTGAGGTGATATAATTATGAGTGATGAAAGCAGAGAGTGAATCCAATTTGTTTAATACGAGAGTTTAACCCATACAGTATCCCTACTCATGTACCAAGACCAAATATATTCCGTTACTCTTGCTTTATTATCACCATATTACTTTTATTGCAAAAGAATTTTTCTCACTATTTTCTCAGGATCATTTTTTCAGTGAACTTAGAAACAAACTATCATGTTCCTCCAACAACCACCACCCCAAATTTTGATATTCAATTTCACCACATTGAATTTATATGTCACTGTAGAAGGACTTGAAATCTTTGAAATACTTGGTTTTCTTATCTGAGAAAATATCTTTCCTTTTATTCAAGTCTTCTTTTTTGTCCCTGAGTAAAGTGTTCTTTATATAAATTCTATAAATTTCTTGATAATTTTTGTATGCATTTTTTCTATTGTCAATGAGCTATTTGATTCTGTTATATTTTCCAATTGCTATTTTTATACTAAAATGTATTAATTTTATACGATTCACTAACTAAATTCTCTCATTGTTTGAAGTAGTCTTTCATTACAGTCTCTCCAGTTTTCCATACAAATTATCATATCATCTGCCAATAACAATAAACTTGCCTCTTCCATCGCAGAGCGTGTGTTTTTCATTTCAATCGCCTTTTTTTAGAATTTCCAAAAACCATTAAGAATTACTGGTGCTAGTGAGCATCATTGTCAGGCTCCTGACTTAATAAGGATTCTTCAAGTATTTTATTAGTTTACATTTTTAAGAGCAAGTTTTCTATAGAGTCCTGTAAAATTGGGTTTTATTTTTAAGTGTATGTAAACAGACACATACCCAAGAACATTTGTATTTCCCCGAGAGATTTACCACATCATTTTAAAAGTATACATTTAAAGCTCAGTATTTAGTTCTAACACGACAGTAATTTTAGATTCTTATGGTTCTCTCATTTTTCAATCTAAGTTTACTCTAAATCACTATTTTGAGAAATTGACTGTGGTCCCTATAAGCTAATTAGCACCTTAATACTTTTGTGACATCTCTGTATTAAAAATGAATAAAAGGTGATAGTGAACAATTTAATTTTGTACTTATTTTTGTCTTTTATCTTATCACATCTTTGAAAAAATTTTAATAGATTATTTTTAGAGTAAATAATTAACCTCACACATCATGGACAAGAGTTCTCACATTATCCCAATCACTTTCATTTTTAAAAAGGGTGGATAGTAAAAAGCCAGAAGATATGAACACAAACTCTTTGAAAGACATACACATCTGCTGGGGGGTTTTTCTTAGTGTTAAAATACTTGGTCCTGGCTTTCAATGACTACAAGAAAGCTGATGAAGAAATGAAGGGTTCTTTGCTTAAAGGTTAAAAGTATTGCCAGCCTTGGCACTGTTTTGACAGAATGCACCCTCACACCTCACTGGCAGAGTATAGGCAGGCAGTAAGAGAAAGAGTGACTGCCTTCAGCAAGACACAGCAAACTAGTGGCTAGTCTTTCTACGCAGTATTTTTATTACTTAATTTCCAGGGACAAAAAGGAAGCACATGGCTGTTTAGTTCAATTCGATGATTTCGAAAGGATATCTTAAGTGGTTTCAATGTTTATAAAACAATGATTAAATTCTGTCTTAGCTTGGGCTACCAGAACAAAATACCACAGACCATTTGACTTAAACAACAACAGTTTCTCACAGTTCTGGAGGCCAAAAGTCCAAGATCAAGGTGCCAGCATGGTCAGTTTCTGGTGAGGATTCTCTTCCCGGCTTGCAGACGGCCATCTTCTCCTTTCATCCTCACATGATGAGAGAGAGAGCAAGCTCTCAGGTGTCTCTTCTTATAAAGGCACTAATCCCGTCAAGAGGATACTACCTTAGGACCTCATCTAAACCTTATTATCTCCCAAAGGCCTTATTTCCAAAAACTATCAGACAAAATTTGCGGGGGCGGGGGGGGGGGATGGCAGACACAATTCAGACCATAGCATTCTGCTCCTGGGGTCCCACAATTCATGTCCATCTCACACGTCATAAACATTCATTCCATCCCAACAACCCAGAAGTCTTAACTCCTTCCAGCATCAACTCTAAAGTCGAATGTCTGAAATTTCATCTAAACATCATCTAAATCAAACATGAGTGAGACTAAAGGTATAATTGATCCTGAGGCAAACTATCTCCAGCTGTGAACTTCTGAAAGCAGACAAGTTATGTGCTTCCAAAATATAATGGTGGGGCAGGTATAGGATAGACATTCCCACTCAAAAACGGAGAAATCAGAAGGCAGAAAGAGGTAATGGGCCCTAAGCAAGTTTGAAACCTAGCAAGGCAAATTCCATTAGATCTTAAGGTTTGAGAATAATCCTCTTTGGTTCCATGTCCCACCTTCCAGGCCCGCTAGGGTGGCAGTGTCACCCCTATGGCTCCCTGTACCAAAATCTGCATTAGTCAAGGTCTCCCAGAGAAAAAGAACCAATAGGATGTATGTATATATACATAGTCCGCAAGCTGGAGCCCCACGAGCACTGAAGGTGTAGTCTGAGTAAGGGTTCAAGTCTAAAGGCCTGAGAACTGGGAGAGCCGGTGGGGTCCAGTCTGAAAGCTGTCAGTCTCGAAACCCAAGAAAACCCAAGTTTTCAGTTTGAGTCTGAAAGCAGGAAAAGACCAATGTCCTAGCTCAAACGGTCAGGCAGCCATTTATTCAGGTTTTTTGCTCTATTCAGCTATAAACTGATGCCATGAGGCCCAGCCACATTGGGGAGGGCAATCTGCTTTACTCAGCCTACCAATTGAAATGTTAACCTCATCCAGAAACACCCTCCCAGACACACACAGAATAACGTGTGGCCAGATGTCTAGGCATCCCATGGTCCAGTCAAGTTAACACATAAAATTAACCATCACAATGTTCTTGATTCGTGAATTTCCTTTGACAACAAAGAATGAATGAGGACAAATATTACCCACAGCTTTGTGTCTATTTGATGAAATTCATCTTAGAAATGCCTGGCTCTGTCTCAGACCTTCTGTCCCCATGAATAGTATAATCTGCCTGCCAGAGCTAAGATGCTCAACATATGGATGTTTGAAAATCTCAGATGAAAAACAAAATGTTTCAATTTTATGTCACAGAGAAACAGCTGTAGGTTGTTGGTTTATAGCAGAGTTATGGGAAAATTTTTCGTAAATTGATATTTCAGGTAAACATTCCCATCTTTTTATTGACCTTCTAAGGGAAAATTTTTTCTTTACCTTCTTTGGGTCTCTGGTTGGGCCTAAGAATTAAACTGACATAAGACAGATTAAGAGGAGAAAAGCATGCATATTTTTATTTAGTAATTTTTACATGTCCACGGGAGCTTTCACAAGAAAATTGGAGACCCAAAGAGGCCATTAGAGCCAAATGCTTACGTACTAGGTTTGACAAAGAGTAGTAAATTGTGAAAATGCAACAATACAAAGGGGTTTGGGCTAGGGCAGCTAATTGTGGGGAAGTCACTAGGAAGATAAGGGTTAGTTTAACAAGGTTTGTTTCTACAGGTTTCTTGGCCTCGACTCCCTGTCTCTGGTAAGAAGAATATTTTTCTTCCTCCTAGTACAGGTTGGGCACTTTCACTTGGGAGTTTTTCCTCCTGCTTTCGGGAAGAAAAAGGAAGGTCAGAGTACCCTTCTTGTGTCTGCCGTTTTTAAAATGTCTTTAGTTCAATACTGTGCCAGAATGGCATATTTTAAGGTGGTTTGCTCTGAATGCCTATAATCTCTATCAATATCTTCCCACAACGGAAATCAACTACAAAAATCATTAAAATCAAAATTCTCCATTTTACAAGATTAAGTCAAATATTAATTGAGAATATTACATTGTTTTAGGCTAGAAATAGTAGCAATTTTGTGTTGTGGAAAGAGACCTGTCCCTGGTATCAGACATTCTAGGTTCAAATTTTGTCCTTGAAAAAGTTTCTTGCCTTATCTGATTTCACCTTCCTAGTTTCTGAAAAGGAGATAAGGTTGTTCTGAGAATTAAATGAGATGTCACGTAGGAAAGTTTTTTGTATATCCTGTTTTTTAAAATGCCATTATTATGTAGCTTTAAGGATATTTTATTTTAGAGAAGTTTTGACATTATCTTGCAAAATTATTACTTGTGTTACTAACGTCCATATTTGCCATTTGTTATTCTCCTTGTATATACAGATTAGATAATATCCTAAAGTAATTGCAAGTTTCTGTAGTGAATTTTCATCTACCCATTCATTCATTCATTCGTCCATCAATTCCTTAAATACACACACACACCTATACACACACATACCTATACATGCATATACACACTGGGAGAGGAAGAAAGTATTAACAAGTATTATGAACAAAAACAGACATGATCCCTGCCCTTACGCAGTTTACAACCTAGTAGAGAAGGAAGAGGTGACCACATAATCAAACGAATGTAACATTGCAATGCAGCAATGACACAATGAGAGGATTTCACATAGCCAGGGAAAGCAGAAGAGCTTCTCCTGGAAAGGGACACTTGAACCAAGATTTATCTGACAGATGAATAGGAATTAACAAAGGAAAAGCTGTAGAGAAGAATTGTTTAGTCTCAGGCAAAAACCTGAGGATGGAGCACAGCCGGTACATGTGACAGAAAGATGGCCAGTAGGTCTGGAACGAACAAAGATTCCAGGAATCTTTGAGGATTCATGAAGCATGAGGAGACAGAATCAGGTTAAGAGGTCAGTAAGGGCCTATTTTAAAATTTATCCTGGGAAGTGACAGGAAAGGGAAGGAAGAATTCAGATAATGAATTCAGCTGATCATGAGAGGTTTGAAAAGTACTGACGTTAAAGGGAAAGTCAGGTTTATATGCAGAGAAATCATGAGGCAAAGATAAGGAATCAGGCCTATAGGTATGGAAGACGAGCTGGAGACAGAGTCCGTGAGGTCAGGAAGCCCTCAGAAATGCTGCTGAAGAGGAGAGTTATCCTAGGGTGATTATCTGTGTGTTTTCTGTCCTAGTTTGTGTTGTCAATGAATATAGGGTTCCCCTGGCCCGGAAGAGTTTAGTAGAGTCACAGGTCAGAGAATTGCAGAGAAAGCCCACAGCTGCTACAACTGCTTTGCTGGAGACCTTGAACGAGCGTACACACTACATCCACAGCCAGTCCCTAATGCCCGAATCCACAAGTTTGGGAAAAGTCCTACAGGTTTCTCAAGTGCCTCACTTCATCCTGAATCACGCTTCTTTCAAGGATCATATTTTTCCTTCTTAGATGTACAAAGCTGTAACTTAATTCATTTTTTTAAACTTTTACTTGAATATTGTCTCTCAGTGAATGGTGATTTTTTTCAGAAAGAAACTAAGATTACATAACTTCTAAAAATGATTGATTTCCACAAACAACAAAAGCAAAAATCAACAAATGGGACTACATCAAACTCAAAAGCTTCTGCACAGCAAAAGAAACAGTTAGCAAATTGAAAAGACAGCTGACAGAATGGGAGAAAATTTTTGTAAACCAAATATCAGATAAAGGGTTAATATCTGAAATATATAAAGAGCTAACACAACCTAATAACAACAAGAAAAATAATCCAATTAAAAGAATGGGCAGAAGAAATAGACATTTTTTCGAAGAGGACATCAAAATGGCCAACAGGCACATGAGAAGATGTTAGACATCACTAACCATTAGAGAAAGGCAAATAACCACAATGAGCTATCATTCCACATCTGTTAGAATGGTGATCATCAAGAAGACAACAGACAACAGGTGCTGGCTAGGAGGAAGAGAAAAGGAAACGCTTATACACTGTTGATGGAAATGTTAGTCCAACTGCTATGGAAAACAATACGGAATTTCCTCAAAAAGTTAAAAATAGAACTACCACAAGATCAAGCCAAAAAAATGGTAACAGGAATATTGATGAGATAAATACACCCCCATGTTTATCACTGCACTATCTACAATAGCCAAGATACAGAAACAACCCAAATGCACATCAACTGATGAATGGATAAAAAAGAGTGGTATATACACACAATGAAATATTATTCAGCCATGAGAAAGAAGAATATCCTGCCATTGGTGGCAATATGGATGGACCTTGAGCACATTATGCTAAGTGAGATAAACTAGACAGAGAAAGACAAGTACTATATGATTTCACCTATATGTAGAATCTAAAAAAATCAAACACATAAAAAAAGAAACAGAGAGTAAAACGGTGGTTACCAGGGGATGGGTGGTGGGGGATAAAACTGAAGGTGTTTCAGGGTACAAGCTTGTAAAGAGTACAGTCGGCCTTCTGTATCTGCGGCTCCACACCAGTGGATTCAACCAACGAGGGATCAAAAGGCGGAGGATGGTTGTGTCTGTACTGAACACGTACAGACTATTTTTCTTGTCATTATTCCCTAAACAATATAGCGTAACAACTATTTACATAGCGCTTACATTGTATTAGGTATTATAAGTAATCGACAGATGATTTAAAGTCTACAGGAGGATGTGTGTAGGTTATAGGTAAATACTGCTCCAATTTATATAAAGGACTTGAGCATCCCCTAATTTTGGTATCTGCAGTGATCCTTCCTGGAACCAATTTCCTACAGATAGGAGGGATGATTGTAGTAAAATAGCCATTGAGGTTTAATGCACAGTTTGTTGAACATGGACAATAATATTGTACTATAAGTATGTAATGTGATAAATATCATTACAACAGCGACCATATTACAGTATATGATTGTATAAAGTAATACTATGTACATCTTATTTTTACACAAGATTACATGTCAAATTTATCCAATTAAAATCAATCAATCAATCAATAGATAAATAAAAATGATTACCTTTGTGAGAAGAGAACAACAGAGCAGCCCTGAGATGTAGCTGCTGAGGGGTCAGCTGGTGCTCTCACCGGCTAAGTGACAGTTTTGGAGCATGGGCAGGCCAGACTGATGCTTCAGCCAAATTACGGGTGACTCCCTGTCATGCATCTTTGGGTGCTTAGCAAGGCCAAGGGTGTACCTTGTTGTCCCTTGACAAGGAGGTGACTCGGGTAGGGATGCCTGCAAAATTGAGCTGTTTATGTTCCCTCTACTGTTTCTAGAAACTATCAGAAAGTTCTTAAAGTATCTGAATGTACAAAAATTGTCTTTTTTGCCTGTCAGGGGGTAGTTTTAAGTTTCCCATTACTGATCCTACCAAATTGATCTCAATCTTTAACCTTGAAAATGCTGCCTAAGCAAAACGAAATAAACAGAATCAAGAAAGAGAAAGCAAAGTAAAAGAGAAGAAAGAAAAGACCAAAGTAACTTGCTAAAAAAAAAAGTTTTTAGATCCAAGGCTCAGAGAGTAAGATTTATTTGGGGCACAATATAGATAGTCAGAAGAGACTATTTCAAGTGGACAAATTAAATCATCTAACATGTAAGTGAAGTCACAAGCCATAATTAATGTCTACATTAAAACTGGTCATTCTAATCCAGGTAGACAATCCGTGATTTTACGTTTAAACTGTAACCAGCAAAGCTGGACAGAAAAACCATCAGAAAGAATAACACGATAATTACACGGTAACACCCTTTCACTTGAAATAGGTTATTGATCACTGGGATGATGCACATCTGTTATGCACGAATGCATTTGAACATACCAAAGTAGGATGATAGATCTGGAGTAATTATATAGAAATTGACAGCACATTTATCAGTGTTTATGGTTATTTCACAGCATTGACATTTCCACTAATTATGGCATGCCACCTAATGTGAATACAAATGTTAAATCATTCATGGCAACAGTTGATCATTAACTATGGCAGATGCTGAAGGGTGGCACCTGTGGATTCGGTGTTCAGGTTGTGCGATTAATTTGATAGGCATGCTGCAAGTTTTAAAGGTGATTCACATTTCATTCATTCTGTTGTTTCCATCTATAAAATGTTACTGAAATGAGATAAATAAGCATGCTGAGAGGATGAAGTATTTTCAATGCAGAAATAGCCTGTATTGGGGAATACCCACTACCTGATCTCTGAGAAGAAGAGATGTATCACCCCATCTGCCAAGAGATTTTGTTATCTAGGTTTCTGAGCAGCTAGTTAGATTGGTTATTACTTACTCTAGGACTGAAGTAAGGAAAAATAGAATGATGGAAAAAAAGAGCAACATAAGAAACAGAAATATGTATATTCAAAGAGTGGTCAAAGATAATGAAGAAAGATCTAAGAGAGAAGAGGGGGAAAGAAAAAGAACAGAGAATTAAATTCGTGAACAAAAGTTTCATTCAAATTCAGTTCAATTCAACAAATATTCAAAGAGCATCTACTAAGGGCCACTCACCTTGACCTCCTTTACCAAAATCAAAGTCTTCACTAAAAGTTTCTTTGACTCATTTCTTCCTTTTTATTTATACCACCACCACTTAAGTTCAACTGTTTAATTCCTTGTTCCTGGATTACTGTAAGAGACTTATAACCATTTGCTGGCAACATAAGTCTCTCAGCTCTTGCATTTCTTACATATCAATGCCAGATTAATATTCCTAAAATTGTCCTTGAAAACATTATTCCTCATTTCAAAAGCTCTAGTTGTCTATAGGAAAAATTCAACTTGATTCAACTCTTTGTACCTCATAATATGAGTTGTGGACATTAGTATAAACGGGGACTGTAGTTGTAAACTGGCTCTCAAAAAAAAAATCCCTAATCTTTACATTCACTGATTTCCATAATGTAAGTACTTCCACCATAGCTGTTTTCAAACTACCATCTGATGTCACCGAACCAGCTGGAACTCTGAGACCAGGTAGGGTACAATGCAGGGCCACCAATAGGAATAAATTATTCATTTTATCCCACAAATTGATGTGGTGCCAAACGCTTCCCATAAAGTTGTCAGGTTCAAAACAACTGCACGTAGTAAAGGCATTTCACAAATGAAACAAAAATTATAAATCATAATTAAATAAAATAAAAACCCTTATTTTGAAATAAAGAGAGTTTACAACTTTTACTTGCCCCCACTAAGTACTGAACAAATATCTAAGAAATGAAAGTAAAGAGGAACCCCCTGGGTACCTATACGTCTCTGTGGAGTCCTAGGTCACTTTCATAGGCCGGAAAGTATTTTTGCTTACTCAACTCCATGGCAGAAATTCCACATCGCCTCAGCACTCTCCCAGATGTGCTCTGTGAATCACCTCCCTTGCCTACCACACCGTAGAGGCCATTTTATTCCTCCCTTGGCCCTGCTGTCTATGGATCCAGTCCCCCATCTCTGCTAAGACAAAAAGCAGGAAATCTGCTTCTGGCACTTTCCAAATCACAGCTTCCACACCTGCCCTCTCAAGGCACTGCAGAGAGTGCCAGTGCCTGCCAGCATCCCCACCAGGCTGCCAGTGCCCCACATCAAGGACTGGCACTTGAGCAGAGGGCCACTGTGTCTGATGTCATGAGTCTTGTTATCTGTGCTGAATTCCCCATCTCTTGTCCTAACAAAAGCTACTGGCATTGTTTTCTGTTGCTGTGAAATTTTTTTGGCATGAATGCTGCTGATGCTTTGCATTCTCAGTGGTCCAACCCTGCATTGCTGCCCTCTCCCTGTAGGTCACAAGTCCATGGGGCTAGCCAGAGAGGCCTGATTGGAGGAAACCATGTTTTCCAGTCACCCATACGTACAGCTAATGAACCTGACTGTGCCCTTTCATTCGCCCTGAGGTGGAGATTTGCCCAACCAGTGTAAACAGGGGCTCGAGATTCTGATTGGGCCTCAAGATGGGGACTGGCTGGGGTTTCTGGGCTGCTGGAGAGCTGGAGACAGAGATATCATTCAGGGTTCTCTGGCATGGAGTGTCTTTCCTCCCCGCTGTGAGGAGGCGGTCATGCAGATACTGAACCAGCAGAGCCAAATCATGGTAAGCTCTCCCTTATGATTGTCAGTGAAAATTTTTTGGAATGGAAACATAGGCAAGTGTAGAAGAATTTGGCTTCTTTATGAATTCTGATGTATGCTTCCTGTACTAAAAGTGTCATAGACAACTACATATTGGGGAGACTGTCGACAAAGGAAATACCCCACACAGACGTCCTGCTTCCATCCATATCATTGGCAAAGTAAATCAGGAACTTACAGCATGTTGGCATGTGATCTCTTCCCACCAATCCGACCCTCGGTAGCTGTGTTAAGGGAAGGCAGCACCTTCTTGAACAAAGGCAGAATTGAGAACGAAGGGGACACCCCAAAGCATCAATTCCAAGGATGTAAGCACAGGCTAACCCAAGTCCCAAGCAGTAGTTTTGTAACCAGCCAGTGGGATAACCAGCTCCAGGCCCTAAGCAGCTCCTTTGAGCTGCTGGCTCAGCCATACAACCTCTATTATGGGAATTGTCCTTCAAACTCTGTGGCAGAGACATGTGCTGCTCACTAAGTATCCATCCACATTCCCCTTGCAGATGGGGGCCATTCAACTAATTCTGGCCAATGAAGAAGACGGAAAGGACTTGTGTCCCATCTCAGCCCAAGTACTGATGAGCAGCCCTCCAGGTCTCTTTACCTCTGCCATGAGGACTGCAGAGGGTACACACTGTTCCTGCTTCCTTGTGTCTGGACGGAAGAGGGACTATGTGGGGCCAGCCCTCCACCAACCACTGTTGGACTTTAAGAGAGTAAAATACAAACCTTTGCTGCATTGTCTTAAGATTTGATGACTCATTTTTTACAGCATTATATCCTAACAAACCTGTTTTTGCATCAGAAGATCTTGCCAGTCTCTGCCTAATGAACCCATTTCCCTGGCTGCCTGTTCTTTACTTAAGCTCTCATTCCTACTTTCCAGTAGATCCTTTGGATATCTCCTCATTTCTTGAGGCTTCTGTACTCAGAGTATGAACTTGACTCCCCTTGATGAAACCAAGGGACTTAAAGGGATAAAAAAGAGGAGGAGCAGGAGAGATCCCTTAAGGCTTTGTGTGCAGAGGCAGAGAGCATTCTTAGGGAGGGTGGATCTCCTTCCACACCTAAACGTGCCCAAGTGAACTGTGTTTAACCTCAAACCAGGACCTTACTTATATATTTGAAAAGACAACACATTATTTCTGTGTTAAAACTGCAATCGTAATGACTACTTTCCCAAAGATAGACCATCAAATAGAGCAACATCCAATTCTCATCTCTGTGTAATCATCACTAGAGAAAACATCATTATAGTACAGAGGATCTAGTTGACGCTATTAATGCTCCCATGTTTAGAAACAGGAAATGGAAATGGTTCATTTCTACATAAATGTCATGTACAAATTATACTGGACAAATACCTGTGATGAGAAGAAAATAATTATGGGAGAAAAATGCCCTGTACTGTTCCCTCACCATTTGAAAGGCATATAAAATATATTTATGAGATACATTAAAGAGCTTATTTTGCTAGTGTCCAACTCTAAATGACCATTTTCAGTGTTCTGTAGGGTATATTTTTATAACAGTATCAATTTATTATAAAGGTCAATATTTTTTTCTCTTTCAAATTCTTTCAAGTGGATTTTTAGAGTCCATTTTCTAAACTATTTAAAATTCTAATAAACTGCTGCAAAATTACCGGGAAAGTCCTATGGGATTTTTTTTTTAAACATACCATTTGATGGAACATGAACCTGGGTTACAGTGAAATATCATTAAGAAAAGGTCAGCTCTGGAAAACAAAGAACAAAGGCACAAAACATCAAGCATGTTGGAAACACTGCAGTTGGGGGAGTTTATTCAATGCAGTCTTTCTGAGTATGAAGCTTGAAGTTCTTTCTGAGGATGAAGCTTGAAGTTCTTAAGTGTTAGTTTCCCAAGGAAATGAGCACACCCAACCTGCACTATGGCTGAGCTGGCATTCTCTCTTTCTCCCATCATTTCCATCAATAGTGACTTGGTTTGATTTCTTCCTCAGGCACCATGTCTCTCAAAGGTAAAAGGAGATTTTTGTAGTCAAGACCATTTCTTAGTGATCTTTGCAACCACAATGCTATTCTGGTATGTAGTGCTCAAATACAGAGATTTGCTGTATGAATAAATGGCTATTTTCTAGGTCCTAAGACAAGTATAAAAGTAAAAATTTCCAGGGGCCAACCTGGTGGTGTAGCAGTTAGGTTCATGCACTCCACTTCATAGGCCCAGAGTTTGCCAATTCGGATCCCGGGTGCGGACCCACTCACTGCTCATTAAGCCATGCTGTGGCAAGTGTACCACATATAAAATTGAGGAAGATGGGCACAGATGTTAGCTCAGGGCCAATCTTCCTCAGCAAAAAGAGGAGGATTGGCTGCATATGTTGGCTCAGGGCTAATCTTGCTCAAAAAAAATAAAAGTAAAATTTCCGTTGATTACGTCACTCATCTACAAGGCACCACTAATTGGTTTCATAATTTCTCCATTGAGTTTTCCAAACACACCAGCTATTTCATTAATGAGCAGGTATGGGGGGGAATTTTCACCCCACAACCTTTCCTCAATTTTCCACCCAGAATGGATGAGGGTCAAGGGAAAGAACATTCTATTGGTCAGCTGGGACTGAACGTAGAGCTTTCACTGCAGTGAGCCTGGCTGAGTGTGTTCTTTCTTCTTGGCAAACTTTCTTTGATGCTGGACTTGGTAGATGGACCCCCTTGAGGGCAGCCCTCCTGGACCAGCAGAACTCTAGATTTTGAGGTCATTGCTTTCTTGTTCTTACTTTCGCTGGCCTGTTTGCTTTCCCACAGAGGGATGAGATTCCCAGGCGTACTCAGGAGGAAAGGGACAACACTCACATGTTTTAAGAACATGGATCTATTTCTAGCCTGGATTAAAGCCGCCCTGCCTCTAATCCATCCACGATCACTATTCATAATGTGGCTTGGGCCCAGAGGCCCAGCTAATAACCCAGTCTTCGTTGTCCTGGCCTTGTGCTTCATGCACTTTTTTTCTCAGAAGCCTCCCAGAAGCAGTGGCTATTGTATAATAAGGTTGTATACACCTCTGGGGATCTGTCATCTCTCTCTTTATATAGAAAAGTCTATTTCCACAACACTCCCCTTAACATAGCTCAGATCTGCTTCACTTCTGACAACTTGGCAGCATTGTTTTATAGCAACACAAACCAACAGAAATGGAGTTAGAAAAGAGTACAACAATTCAAAAGACCATTTTGACTGAGGCAATCACATCCTGTCCTATCCCACTGTTAAAAAGACAAGGAAATATTAGAAATTAAAAGCTGATGATTTTGGTATAGTTCATTGTAGGTTTTACAATGGATAAGACAACCTTGAAAGCGTCATCTAGTTTGAAATTATAACAAATGCTGCTTGTCATACTTTTTTATATCTATGCAGGTCTACTTTGTCCATGATGAAAGATCAGCTTGTAGAGGTGATGGTCACACCTGTCTCAGCAAGGAGACATGGAGAAATTATTTTTATTTTAACCTCTGCCTAGGGTGCCTTCTGAACAGCCGTGGTAGTGTTTCAAAACAGTTTCTGAGTTGATACCACCTGAACAGCTGCCAATTAGGCATAAAAGGCAATCTCTAAATCATCATGGCCAAATCTATGCAGAAAGGTCCTTTTGGGACATTTTGCATCACCAAGACCCTCTTAGCACCAGGAAACAGATTTGTATAGAAAGGCCCATGAGCCCACTTTTGCCCAGTGTGGGGTCAATATGAAACACACCTAAGCAACGGAGAGAAGAGCAGCAGATTCCCAGGGGGGAGTAATTGCAGCAAAATCTTGTTTTTTCTGTCTATCTGCGAAAGCCAACAGCAATTGGACCCTCCATCTGTAGTCTAAAATCCACTTCCCTGCTGCCACTGTGTAGAGATACTGTACGTGGAACCAATCCCAATGCTTTAAATAGAGAGTTGGGAGAGTAAAGTTGGTCTAGTACATGGGAATTAGATCAGAATATGGATTCTAACGCAGAGTCTGCCACTAACCATCTGTGTTAGCACCGGCAAATTGCCTAACCCCTTCAGCTTCAGTTCTTTCCTAGATAAAATGGGTACATTATGGACTTCCTTGTCTAGCTTCCAGAGCTGCTATAAGAATTAAAGCTGTGATTCTCAAGTTTTAGCATGTATCAGAATCACCTGGAGAGTTTGTTAAAACACAGATGGCTGGGCCCTAGAGTTTCTGATTTAGTAGGTCTGAGTAGAGAGGCTGAGAATTTGCATTTCTGAGAAGTTTCCAGATGCAGCTGATGCTGCCGGTCCAAAGACCAAAGGCTGAGAACTACTCAATTAAAGGAAAAGTGATAGACCTCCTTCTGTAAGGCAAACCCCAGCATCTGTGCTTCAAGTCCCAACTCGCCCTGTCTTCCCAAATTTCTATCTCCTAAAAACCTCCTTGTTCCCTTCTTGGCTTCCTGCTATCTTGATGAATGTGTGATTCATCACGGCATCATCAGAGCCTAGGGTAAGGGCTGACCCCATAGGAGGCATTCAATTAAAAAGAAAAAAATCAATGGGATAAAGTAATCAAAAGCATTTAGAAACAGTAGAATAATATACATACACATGAGCGACTTATGTTAATCATGAAATAGACTTATGTAACAAAGATACCCCAGACTAGAGTGAGCCACCTAGGGCTAGCGGGGCAACTGTGTTCCATGATGTCATTCAAGAATCCAAGTGTCTTTCAATTTGTTGCTCTACCGCCTTCTGGGGCATTTCTTCATCTACATAGTTAAAAACAGTTCACACCATGCCCATAAAAAGAGTTCACAACCATGACCCCATTCTATGCCCACTGGAAGGGAAAGAGAAATTCAGGATAAGGGAGATGACCCATCCCTTCAGATATCCGTTGGCCTCCACTTGAATACATTATTGCCACCTATAGCTGCAGGGGAGGCTGGGAAATGCAGTCACCATATGGTCCTTCATGTGTCCAGCTACAATTTAAGGATTCTATTATTAAAAGATAAAATGGAAAATGCATGCTGGAGTACAAATAGAAGTATTTGCCCCAGGAGAGATACTTTTTGGCCACTCAAGTATCTAGGCGAACCTGTCTCTCCACACATAGAACATTCAACACTGTTCCCCAAAATTTATACCCCAAAGACCCATTCTTTTCCTGCCTCCATCTCAAAGGTCAGGCTCTCTGAGTTGCGTACAAGAAGATGAAGAAGGAATTTAAGGGAGAGCAGTTCGTGCTTAAGAATATTACCTTGAAGTTGCATGTATCAATTTTCATATCTCATTGGCCCAAATTCAGTCAAGCTCTTGGCAAAGAAGGCTGGAAAATAAGTTTCCAGCTGGAAGGTCATGGATTTAGCTAACTCCTAGGCTTTCGACTGAGTTCCTCCTATAAAGCAATTTAGAGAAGACTGACTTTCAAAGGGAAACTGAATTGCAATTAATTTCCACACAGATATGTGACATTCATCTTTTTATTTCTCATATTGTCTTGCTCATTGTAGATGTTCACTGACTATTTGCTGAATTGTTGTTTTCTGAATAGAAAAATTAAGCAGCACAAACAACTGGAAACTAGGTGTGTAGACGAGAACAGTTTCACACTTTTGAAATAACTCACCAATTAGTTTAATATACCAATACATCATATTATTTCTTGAGCATTACAGAGTTTTAGTGAGTACTATTGTGAATAGTCTTTTATGATATATTACAAGGTGAAAAAAAGATGTTGTAAGACTGTTAACTATAAAGCCATTTTTTGTAATTCAAATTCAAAAACAATTTATTTTTCTTCTAATGATCTGCAACATAAATACACACAGACAACATCTACAAATAGGCAGAAATAGATATCATTTATTAAGCATCCGCAAAGCATACACTAGCTGACTTACATGTGTTATTTTCTATGCCTCCCAACAATTCTACAAGGGAGGTACTTTTGTCTTTATTCTTAAAATAACAAATTAAACTTCAGAGAGGTTAAGTAACTTATGTTTTTGACATTGAAATCCTAAGTGTTTGGTAATATCAAGAATTTATTTGTTGAGTATTCAGAGAACGAGTGGATAGTATACAGGTGCAGCCCCACCTAATCAAACATCTGTGGCAATAAAGATTTGATGTAAAAAATAAGTCCTTTTCTCTTATTAGAGTGTATGATTCACAGACTTGACAACTTTGATTATTATGAGAAAGAGTTACGTCATGATGCTACACATCCCAGATTTAATTCTATTTTTCTTTGTACCTGGGGGCATATACATGAAAACAAGGCTTTATTTCCAAAGAATTTAGCTGTTTCTGTATTGCCTGAAGTCACGATTCTCCCTTTGGGTATGACAATTACTTCCGTCATAAACAATTGAGAAATGAAATATAGAAGCAAAATTGTTTCTAAATTAATGGCTTTTAAAAGTTTCCTGGGGAGTTGTCAGACAACTCTAAACATTTTTGTATTTCATATCAATTTCCAGTGTGGAAAATGGCAAAACTACACTGAAAGGAAAGTGAAGGGAACCATTGTAAATAAATTCAATTTTGCCATCTAGACATGATACACATTTCTAAGTTATAGAAAAGAATTTAAAGTAGGATTTATGCTAATAAATATAGGAGTTATTGTTTTACATCAGCACAGATTGGTTCCCAGCTTAGTGAGCATCCCCATCCGAGATGTTCTTTCACATAACATCATTATCGCTGGGGCCACAGGTCCCATCATTAAGTTGATATAAGATAAGGATTTGCATACACAGGCCTCTGAAGAATCACAATGGATCAAAGCATATTTACACGCATGTGTACACAGCATGCACACCCTTCGTGATCTAGGCTTCTCTACCCTGCAGTTGTAGAGGATTAAGTGTTCTCTGCCTTTGTAAAATAGCTAATGTTCAGAGTGGGTGGCATTTAATAGTTCTCAACTGATATTATTTAGAGAATGGAATTGCTCTTGAACCATTTACAACCATTATGGTTAAATGCATATACACACATTGTACCCAGGCTCACATTTCAGACATCATTTTCCTATGACTGGCCCTACCCTAACATCTAAGAATGTGTGCACCTTCAAATTTTGTTGTTGTTGTTGTTACTACAAATAATAACCCTATGCATGTTTAATGAAGGGAGAATTGTGAATATTAATACCTTAAAGAGCCAGGTATTAACTGAATAAAACGTATCAATAAATAGGGCATAAATACGATGTGAGTGTTGAGCAAAAGAAACTAGAAGGCATCTGGGTTAATCGAGATTTGATGCATGGTCCTGGGGCTGCAGTTTACGCACCCGGTCCTAGCCTCACACACCAGAGGGTCCAGAAGAGTCTGAATATAAAGGCACAGAGCAGAAAATATGAGACAGCTTAAGGTTAATGATGATTATTAAATCAATGGAGGTATAGGCAATTAATATTTTATGTTTAATAATTAAACCATCAATTATAATCTTTATGAGTTAATGATTAATAGTAACAAGTTCAAGAATGATTTATGGTGATAAATAAATCATACAAAAATTGAAACAATTCGGAAAGAATAACCTCACATATAAAACTAAAAAGAGGGAGTAAATTTCAAGCTCTGAGCCTCAGCTATAAACAATGACTGAGGAAGGATTTTGCATCCTCAGTGCTTGGCGCAGTCTCTGATATATACTAACTATCCAATAATCTTGTTGAAATGCATGCTAGCAGGATGAGTATGCGATCATTTGGATGACTGACAAGAAATAAGGTGAGTTAACAGAGTTGAGAAACCAGACTAAGGTCTCATCTTATTAAAAGTGGAAGCTGAGAGACCAAGAATGAAAATGGGAAAGTATTGAAAGCAACCCTAGGGTTTTTAAATCTCCCATTGGCTCAAGTCAGAATTCTTAATCAGGGATGAGGCCATAGGGGACATTCAACATTGTCATGACTTGGCAGGGTACATGTAGTGGGTAGAGGACAAGGATGCTGCTGAGCATTCTACAATGCACAGGACAATGCCCCAGAGCAAAGAATTATCAAGGCCAATATGTCAATAGTACCAGGTTTGGGAAATCCTGGCCTAACTGAATGGACTTCTCTGCTCTTTCTGGAAAACTCCTATCCTTCCTTCGTAATCCAGCTCAGCTATTAACTCTTATCTAGAGCTTACTTGAACTACTCTCCTCCATACCTTTCAAGAGAATTAAGAGCCTCTTCACCTGGGACTTGTGTTGCCAAACACGTTTTATCTGTCTCTAGCACTAAACTTATCAAACACCATTCTTATTTGTAATTGTATTTACAGTTGTGTATCACTTCAGCTGAACTAAAATAATAAAGATAGCTACCATGAATTAAGCATTTACTATTTGCAAGACACTTTGCTAAAGGCTTTAGATAATCTCATTTAGTCCTTGCACAAGAAAACGTGAGGTAGATATTATTATCCCCATTTTACAACTGAAGGAAGTGAATGTCAGAGGGGTTAAGAAATAGATAGAAGGTCACACAACTAGAAAGCAGCGGAACGAAGATCAAATTAGAGGTCCATCCCGCTGTGATATGTGTCCCAAGTACAGAGGTAAGAAGGATTTGGTGGAGAATAACCATTTTTGCACTTTTGAATCAGAGAAGGTGAAAAGATTCATGGCCAGTCTGTAGACCCACCCAGGAAGATACGCAGGGATAAGGGAAACAGCCCTATTTGTGGGGGCTGACAGCTGCTGCCTCAGGGACACTCAAGCAGAGTGTCCAAAAGGTATAGAAATAATTGATCAAATTCCGAGCAAATCAGAATAGGTAAGTTTAAATGATGTCGTCATTAAATAAATGGATGATATGAAAGGGTGAATAAACACAGGCTTGTGGTCAGGTGTTCTAGCATGTAATTAAAACCCCACAACAGGCAAACTAGGGCATGAAGCTCAGTCTAAAGTGTAGGAGGATAGAATACCTAGGGATGGAAAGCCTGTGCGTAGTCTGTGACTCAGGAACAGGGTCTAGGAGAGGCTCTGGAAAAAGGGATGCAGGGCCCTGGACCAGGGGAGGCACCAGTGCATGCCAATTACAAGAGCAGACCTAATTATATGAGCCAAAGAATGGGTGACAGGAGAGATGGGCAGGCACCGAGTGTGGAAAACAATGGGAGGCCTGATACCAATTTTGAGTGACATATCAGGAAGGGAGAGTAATCAGGAATAGCCTGATAATTAAGCTGAAGAATGTGGGGCTGGAGCCGACTGGATTTAGGTGAGGCCATGCAATGGGAACCGTGAGCAGGGCTGAGCTCCCGGGGGGCTCTAGCTATGCAAGACAGAGAGGATGGTAAAGTCTGGAGCCAGGTCAGGCTGAGGAGAATCCTGCCCCTGAACTGGAAGTGGTGGGATCAGTCTTGGGGTCCAAGTTAGAATCCTCAGGTCATTTAGAAAAAAATATGCATTACAGATAGACAGAGACCATATTATAGACAGAAAAGCATAATCATAGAGCCTGAGAGGGGAAAATAATTAATTAAGTGTGGGAAAAATCTTAGCATTTTCCAAAGTATAATGGAAATTTTTTGTACTGTTTGGGCAAATTTTCTCAAAATTTAAAATTACTACAAAAACAGTCAAGTCCTCTCATATGTCCTTCCATGTGGGGTAGAGGGCCCCTATATGAATGGGAAAGATGCTGTCCTTTGTAAGTTTCACCCAGGGTAAGCACTTCCTGAGCATCTCACCCAGTAGGTCGACAAGGTTGGTGGCATGGTGACGCAGAGTTGGTCTCACCAACAGAGAGAACCCCAAATTCTCTCCCTGTGTGCCCATCTCCCCAGGACCACACAGGTAACAGGCTACCATTTCTGTCATAACAACATAGGTTGGGTCCATTAAATTGAGTGATGGACACTGCATTAACCAGAAGGCTAGTTACCAGGGAAAAGCCAAGCTCCCCAGTGGTCCCCAGCAAATAACCTGTTCTCTAATCTCCGAGCAGGAATCTCCCTCAAAATCTTTTAAAAATTCCCCACTGCGAATTAGCTATGTGTGCTCAGAAAGATGGAAGAGTGTACTCAAATTCCATTCCATGTGACATCAGGGGGCACTTCTCAAGATAAGAGCCTCTCTCTGTCCACGCATTTATAAGCACAGGGGACTGAGTCTGCCTGTTTTTCATGTGGCCTGAAAACCACACTTGTATTATGACATTAGAGGCAGTTATGGATGCTCTTAAACAATACATTTTCTAATTCTTTCATCCAATGCGTTTCCAGCCAAGTCTAAGCAGAAAGGAGGAAAAGCTGATTACACATAGCCAGTAGCTAGAATCATTTAAGCTAAATTAATAGGGTCTATAAATAACTTTGTCCTTCCATTAAAAAAAAAAAAAGAAGATTGTGAAGTTAGCTAACAATCAGAGGAATGGCCTTATTTCCCACATGGGGTTGTCAGAACCTGAAGAAATCTCAAATTAGTTTCAGGGAAAATGTGACAACCCAGTGTATGTGCTGCATGCAGAGTGCATGAAATAAAGGCTGGTTAACTAAAATTCTGATACAACCCATTTACTGACACACTTGTCAGTCCTTCTTTCATTAACTACTAATACTGCATTATTTAGTTTTAATGTGATTTTTTTTAACGAGTGGATTTTAGGCTTTGTGTGTTGAAGCCATTGATTTTTCTACGTTGAATAATTTGTAAACCCTAAAATAAAGAGGATCTCAGGATTTCTCACGGAACTTTCAGAAAAAGACATCAGATGTCCTTGAATCTGACACCATAGATTGATTTTAAGAGGCACCATTATTTTGTGTAGCAACCAGAAAGAAAAACATTGCCAGTTAAACCTGGACACAATACGTTCTTATCACTGTACTGCATCATGAGGAAGCTCTTTTAGATGTATTTCACACAGATATTTATCCTATATTACTGTTGTACATACATATAAATAAAGCATACATGATACATATTGGTTAATGGATGTTCCTAAAACTTCTTCGTGTTCGGAGTCTGACTCTTTTGTGACTACTTTTGAACTCAGAGTTGCTAATGGCCAGTGTTTCCATTCAGTGTTGCTGATGCAGTATTTCTTAAAAGAATCTACAAAAGAACTCAAATCCTTTGGTGCTAAACACTAAGTAATCGCAAAGCTACAGGTCCCACTCTCCCTGCAACCACTTGGTTCCTAGGGGTTAAAAGGGTGTTCCGCAGTTTTCTCTGGGATTTTCTTCCAAGCAGCTGTCGGTCATTCTGCAACATTGGATGATGATGCTTTTGCTGTTTTCATAGCTTTGTTGTTGTTAATGCTGCGGAGTGGATTCTGACTCCTACCAACCGTGTACAGCAGAGTGGAACCCTGCCCGGTCTTTTTGCACCATCCTCCCACCTTCTGGCACTGTATCAGACAATGCTCCACTGCTATTCACAGGGTTTTCATGGCCAATCTTCTCAGAAACGGGTGGCTAGGTCTTTCTTCCTAGTCGGTCTTAGTCTGGAAGCTCTGCTGAAACCTGTCCACCATGGGTGACCTTATTGGTATTTGAAATACTGGTGGCATAGCTTTCAGCGTCACAGCAACATGCAGCCGCCGCAGTCTGACAACCGACAGGTGGGTGGTGTTGTTCCTAGACCAGGAAAGTTACCTGGGCTGCAGCAGTGACAGCACCAAATCTTAACTGATAGATCACATCTTAGACAATGACAAACGATCAACTATGGCCTGGCCATCAGCAATTGCTCGATGCTATTGATTATAAAACACAATCTAACAAAGAGATGTTGAAATTTGCACCTTAGAACCAATCAAATACAGTATGTGGTCCCTGAACTAGCTGAGCTGGAAATTTATTTACTAAATGGAGAACACCCTCTCTTCTCAATTTTCACCTCAACTGAGAATTGAAACTCAGTATTTTTCTATATTGGCTTCTCAGTAGACATCTTGAATTGTTTCTAGGTTCTTCTCAGGGAGCTTCCATCCCCATAATCATCATCTGAAATTTGAAGAAGATACTCATTCATCTGAGTAAATCTTAGCTACCTGTGGATAATTTAGAGTGTAGCAGTAGGAAGTGTATTAAGATATCTTTCTAGCGTGTGGTAAGGTATAGAAGGGAGAATGAGTTTGAAGGTGTGAGCAGATGACCAGAGTAAGTTTGGTTAATGACCTCTTAGCCCTCCACCCTCAAGAGATCAGGCACCTGCCTGAGGTGCTCAATGGAGGTGCAGGGAACAACAAATGCCATGGTAGGCACAAAGGAAGGAGACACAGGAGAAATTGGACAGCACACTAAACAAAGTCTGCTTCACTTATTCCTTCAGCCAATCAGACAACAAATATTTATAGAACCTCTAATAAATGCAAAATGCAAGCTTTGGTGCTTCTTCCAGTTTTCACCCACACTCATCTTGCATCAAAGACCCAGATGGTTGTCCCACGATTTCATGAGAACTGTTCTTTCTTCCAAATCTTATTCTTTAATGTTTTAAGGGTAGAAAGGCTAAAATAGAATGTGATCAAATATTTTCCCCCATCCCTTACCTACATGAACAAACATTTCTTAGGGCAAATCACTGTACCAGAATGCACAGCGTACCCATGTTTATTCAGTTCTAGCTTTAAAATTCTTTAAAATCAGGATTTTTTGAGAATTTTAGTGGCATTGTAAGCTTTCCACCAAATTAAATTTGCATCACAATACATTTCAGATTTTCTACTACAGGACAAATGCAGCTTATATTAAAGGGAATCAAGGTTATTCATCCAAACAGCCGAAAATTGCCCTGGTTTAACTCTGAAAGACTTTGATGGGTATCCTTTTATTTATTTATTTCTTCTAGAAATGACCCAGCATTGAAAAAATTAGGCACTTTGTTATTTTTCCTTTGCCAGCCCAGAAACTAGGTTACTGCTTCACAAATTCCAAATCAGAAATACCCACTGATTTTTTTAAAGAAATGCTTCTTGCCTCCCTTCACTGTAGTTGTATAGATCACTGGTGCTG
This sequence comes from Equus quagga, assembly GCF_021613505.1. Lineage (NCBI taxonomy): Eukaryota > Metazoa > Chordata > Mammalia > Perissodactyla > Equidae > Equus > Equus quagga. Next base: position 114,826,824 of record NC_060274.1, on the reverse strand, counting down.
TGCCGGATGTAGGCCACCTCTATAGCCTGCTGAACAAAGGATTAGACACAGCATAGGGTGTGTCGAGTTTGCTGTAAAGTGAGCCCTTGCTCACAGTGCCAGTCAAGAGCCTGTGGTTTATCTGTTTTCCTGCACTCTAGTCACTTGGTATTAACTTGTTAAGGCCTGTATTCACGTCACTTCATTGATTTGGGCCCTGGTCAGATTCTCCAGCTCACTGCCTGCCTGGCTCATTGGTGGTTGACAAACAGGTCCTTCTCAGCTCCTGGGTTATCTCTTTGAAGTCATCTCCACGTAACTTCTCACAAAATCATTTCTTGCCTTGAAGTCCTTTATGTTTTGCCCTGTGACGTTGAAGCAACCTAAAATAGTTAAATTGGCTCTTGGTCTGTTTATTTGTCTTTGAAGCAATATTTAAAAGCTCCATCTGCACTTGCAATTTGAAATTTTAAAACACCCCACGAGCTGTCATTGGTTTTTATTTCTTTAGGTTCCTTATTTCAACTGTAGTCAATGCAGAAACTGGAGGATAGAATCTCTGATTGGCTGAGGAGGCTGAAATTGGAGCAGGAATGTGGATGGTTCCACTGAGAAGCAGTCACTGGATATGCGCTTGGTGATTCACATACTCAGAGCATGCACCAACTTGGAAGAGGTTTGGATGCCAGCTTGTATGGACTTTGGAAAGCTAGGGTTGACCCCTCAGTGAAGTGATGGAATCCGGACAAGGTAATTGATGCAAGTAGTCCAATCATTCCAAGCCATTTTTATAGCAAAGATAAGACAGGATATATTTCCTGAGCTGTTTAAAAACTAGCAAATCAACACAGGTATGTTAATCTTTGACCAATATCCACATATACAAAGTAGTCCTGATGTATGTTAATTACAATCCCATTAACCTAGGGAATCTATTAAATGAGATTATGGAGTTCTTGACAAGTGTTCTTACCCAGCAGTTTTTTGCAGCAATCATCCTGTTCATTTGATACCAGAGAGATGTCTGGACAAAGGTACTTGAGACCACATCCTAAGGATTATTTGCCAACTGCTGAGTTCTGTGTGCAAAGGCTTATAGTCAAGAAATTAAATTCCTCTGACAAAAGAGAAGAAATAAAAATGCTCCTAGAGTAAATACTCACACTGAAAACTCATATCTAAATCCTGCAAGCTGGCTAAGTTCTAATCTTATCCTCTTCTATTACCTATACCGCTCTTTAAAGTGGGGCGGGGGGCATTTATTATTTTAGTTTATGTGCAAACTGTAATCCCAATATGAAATCAAGTAAAGCCATTTAAAAATCAAAGTTAATGTCAACAAGATGATCTATTTTGCCCCTCCAATAGAAACAAATGAATCATTGTGAATTTATTGTTGTAGACAGTCGCTGCTGGCAATTATACTGATGAGCAAAAATCCTCACAAGTGGGTACTTTAAAGCAATTATTTTCCATTTGGTTCTAAAAAAGCCTCTGAGTACAACTAAGCTTTGATTACCTGGCATCTGAAAATATACATTCTCGCAGGGGTATTTGTGATGATTATTTTAGTGGAAAGAAAGTAAACAGCACCTATTTGTGAAAGCTCAGTTGTGATCCTCTTTAAAAGCTTAAAATATGAATTGTGCAAAAGATGGAGCTCTGACTTAATAGACTAACACATTATTACAATATGTTCCCAACTGGAAAGGGTCGAGAACTTACTGGGTTCCTGAGGATCAAAAGCTGTTGGAACAAACTTCTTCAAAGTCAAAAGCCAATGTCATTTTTACCAACAGACTCTCCAATCCCAAGCCTAAACCTTATTCCTCCATTTTTTCTTGGCCCCAGGTTCCTGAAGAATGCTGTATCAAAGAATGAGCGATGGTACAGAGCTCACCTGGTACCACATGGATTCCTTCAAGAGAGGGAAGCCAGAGGTCATCCAAAGAGGAAATCAGGTGGAGAGAATGTTCGATTTCTTTTTCAAGTATAGAAAGATTGGGGGTTCTTATAAAGGGGTATTATGCCCCTTTCTGTCTAATTCAAGTTTATTGGTACACAGTGGAAGTCAAAAGGCCACATTTAAAAAAGAGTGAGGAATATGGACCAACCCAAAGTTAAAGACCGTAAGAAACAATTGTTCAAATTTGTAATCTCAGCTCATAATTCCAGGTCTGGAGATGGTGGGCACAAATACGGATGGATATAATCAACTTTTTCACTTGTCTCAGGCATAATTATTCCCCAAATGAAGGAAATATTAAAGAAAATGCAGTTGATGCACTTTCAAAGGCTGAGACGAAGACAAGAAAAGGGGAGGTGTACTGGGTTGTGTAACCTGAAGTTACCAAAACCAGAGTCATTTTCACAGCCCTTTACATTTACCAGGCCCATTACAGTTTAACAAAGTGCCAACAAAACTGTGTGGACTGTGATGTTGGCCCTACAAAAGGAGTCGCTTGCCCAAGTTTCCACAGCTAACAGATCACAGAGCTTGGGGTAACTGCTGAGTGTTTGTTTGTCTGTGTTTTGTTCTCAATATGAAAATAATACATGTTCATCTTGGAGAAAGCAGAAGGTAGAAAAAGCACTCAAACTATTTAAAAATCATAACCCCAATTCCTAGAGAAATTGTTAAAATGTTATCACAATTTCTTGATTTTTCTACGTATTGCTTTGCCTACTTGATACCATTTTGTATTCTGTTTTAAAATTTTATCATAAGCATTTTCCATATCCTGAAAAAACTACACGTGAATGTCATATTTAATGTCTGCACATTATTTCAAATCTACTATTTCTTACTTTGCAGTCCCCTATGGTTGAGCATTTAGAAAGTCTTAATTTTTTTGCTGTTATAAATTACCTTACAAAAACATCAAAAATTGAATTTCTGGCCCTAAGATATGAGTATCTTTAAAACTCTTTACTCATATTCCCAAATTACCTCCTGGAAGGTTTGAAGCAATTTGCACTTTCAGCTGTGTCTGGAGTGCCCACTTCATGACACTTGCCAACATTGGGTATTCCCTTTAAAAACATCTTTGTGTATTTAATTAATACAATTGATATCTCATTTTACTTGTAAACTTTCATTACAAAATAAGCCAAATACTTTCCCAGTGTTTACTAATTATTTGTATTGTCTCTCAGGTGAAGTAAGCATGCATGGTCTTTGCACATTCATTTATTGGATTCTCAGGGTTTCTCTCATGCATTTTTAAGACCATGTTTGCCGCGTTTAGTGTTAGAACACTAGCACCGTATGGGACCAAAGAAAAATTAGTTGAATTATTTCTTTATAAATCAATATTATTAAGCATTTGCATATTTGTTGTAATGGTTTTTCTTTGCCATCTTTTAATTTAATGTGCACAGTTTAAACTCTTGAAAGTAGCTGAATCTCTGTCATTTTTTTGCAAATTCTTCCATTTGGTTTAAGGATAGAAAGTCCAGCCCAGTGTAAAGCTCAGATAAACAAACTCTCAGAGTTTCCTTCTAGGCATTTGATAGCTTAATATTTATAAGTAAAATATGACCTGAATTTATTTTAATATGGGATAAGAGCTGAAGACAACATTTTTGTTTAAAAGTAAATGACCTAAACCCCACTTATTAAATAACCCTTCCCTTCCCTTAAGATTTTTTAATAGATCATTTCTATATACTTAATTCAAATATGTATTAAAGACTTTTTTTGGTATTGTTCTGTTCATTATCATTCTGAAGATGCTTATGATTGTATCACATCGAGGAATACATTATAGCTTTGTACTAATATCTTGCAGGAAAAATTTAACTCATTAATCATCTTTTTCACATTAAATAATATATTTTTATCTGTATATTTCCCCACATAAGTTTAAAATATATTTTAATAATAAAGGTAACGATTTTTACTAGAGGAATACAGGTACATATTTCTTTTTAAAAAAAGGAAAACAACGAATATACACAACTATCCCCTAATTCACCCTTCCCAACCCTATTCGTGGTCACTGCAAGAAATTAGATTTCACTCTTCTAACGGTTTTTGTTTTTAATACATCTGGTAACATGAAGACTCTATAATGCATTTAGGCTAATATATTTTTTAATTTATCTATTTCAAACATTATCTACTTCCAACTAAACAAGATAGGATTCAACTATATAGCTCTGTAAATCCCTCCCTTTTTCTTTCTACTGTGGTTAAACCACTATTGCAATTCATCTCTTTGTTACCTTTGTACCTTTAAATCATGTATTTTAATATTTATTTCTTGTTCAAAGATCTATAGATTTTGTTTGGATTTCTTATGTTCACGGTAAAGGTTGTGTGCCCCTATCTATTTCATCACCTATCTTCCCTCCTACTACTTCCCAACTTCTTTCATCTGCACGTTTATGTTACACTGCCTAGTTTGATAAAACGTGTGTTCTTCTTCTGCAAACGTACTTGGATAGACTTTCACTAACTTACAGTGTGATTCCAAAAGACTCAGTAACTACGACTTTTCCAACAGTTCTTCCCCTTCCCCGGATAAAAAGTCAAGTGGAATGTTTCACGGAGGAGCTTTCACTCAATAAAACAATATAGTGAGTCCTCTCTCACTAGGGAAAGTGACCTCAACAGGACCACTTAACTAATATGTGTACCCTGTATTTAGGGAGATATAGCGGGCTGGCGTCTGACTTCTATGTAGAAATTCTAAAGAGAGAGAGATGGGTTTGCTGGATGCTTTGATGGAGGAACAAATGAGATTTGGCTCTGCTGGGATTGGCCAGCATTCTCAGAGTTTGTTGAGATCTGACTACATCCTGTGGAAAAGCAAGAGAGAGAAAGAGAGAATGAATCAGATATTGTTTGATGCAAAGGGTCTAAGGAAGAATCAAGTAACCAACGGAAATAGAGATGCATTTGTCCTTCTCCAGAGAACTTCAGCTAAGGGAGCCCCAGTGATGGAGAGAGCCTCTGAAGCACCCATAGAAACGTATCCCACAAGAGAAAAAGTAAGCTTTCATCACTTGCCACGTCTAGAGAGCATGGGAGCCAGATCACGACCCCACCAGAAGGAAGCGTCTTACCCTTTCCTCCTCTCTCTCCTCTTTTCTGATCTTTGAGAGGTAGAAATCGGTCCTCAAGATAAGGGAGAAAAACTGTATTAGGAGAAGAAAGATAAGAAGCCTTAACAATTAAGACAAAAAGGAATTCTGAATATTATATGAGATTGGACATTTAAATACTGAGTCTATGTCTTGTGATTGATAGTGACACAAAAACTCTCTGCATTCCAAAACAGTCACCATAACCTGCCAGACTTTTCATCCAGAAAGGGGAAGAAATAACTCTAAAGACCAATTTCAATGGAAAAATAAAGAAAAAAAGTCATTTTATGATTACTTTCTATAACTTTTGCTTGTTTAAAACAATGATTGCTTAAGGGTTAAAACTCAGATTAGAGGTTGGAGTAAATAACTTTTCAAGCCAATTTCAAACCTACACTTCTGTTTCCCATTTTTAAATTTATCCTTTGTTGGTATCTATTATTTAAAGCACATATTAAGGACTTTATAGAAGAAATAAATGTAATTTTGAAAGGTAGTCTGTAAATATATTTTTAATTGAATCATAATTTCTTCGTTTCCATTAAAATTAATTTAGCTTCACATCTAATATTTTTCAGATGACCAAGTATTCCAAGTTTCTATATCTTTTGAAAAAAACATTGAGTCACATAAAAAACAATACTGGAAATTTACTAGAGAAGCTATTTTTTGTAAAATCCTCATTGCGTTTCCATTTTGGTACAAATATTTAGCCCTACTTCTTTCTTTCATAATCTTTTATAAAAGAATTTATATAAAGACCTTTGAATGCACATATAATTGCCTATATGCATTATTTATCCCAATCAATAGACTCTACAAGAAAGTGTATGATATGTGCAACTGTGACTTGCTAAATATCACTAGTGACTCAATGACCATTTGTTGACTGAAGTCACCATGGCAGTAAAATGACCATCAAAAATGCCACTTTCGTTTAATGCTTCTATAGTTAAAGAATCATTATCCTCTGGCCCTCTGAACAGCCCTTTCCTATTCAACCCTTATCAGTCTGCTTCTACTTTCTGCTTTTCAAAAGGGATTTAAGACACCTTAAAATAAAATGCATGTATACAACAAAGTTCTGGAGAAAAATATCATATCAAAGATGTCAGGAGGAGTAGAGGAAAGCGAAAATGATAAGCATCAGGTTTGACATAATTATTGTAATTGCCTATTCAATTTTCCTCTGTGTTTCCTCAGAGGCAAGAAAATCAATACGTTGAATACTTCTAGTTATTTGTTTGATGAAAGCAAACCAGTTTTAAGAGAGAAAAAGAGTCAGAAAGAGAGATATGGAGAAAATGGACACATATATTTCTTCCCTGGTTATACATTCTAAATAGACTTAGCAAATGAGACTATATGCAGACAATAATAAGCAATGTGTCTTTGACCAAAATTATCTACCAAATACAAACAAAACTAAAGATATAATATTTAAATTTAATTTAGTGAAAGTGGTTGTTCAGAGGATAAGTTAATATGAAACCATTACGTAATTTTCTACTGCTCTGCCCTGATTCAAGGATAGAGATGAGGGTTACCTAGAGAACTGAGTGGATACCGTGTTTCTTAGACTATTTTGCTTAGTAGGGTTTTGAACAAGAGTTGGTTGGCAGATGGTTTGAAGTCAAGCACTCCAGAAAGAGTCTAGAGAAGCAGGATTATTTGTTATAGGAGAGCCATATGTTCAATACCACATTGATGAGTTGGGCAATGCTAATGCAACTGGTCCACAGACCATGCCTTGAGAGACATGGCCCAGGCAGTAAGCGTCCACGATAAGTATTCATAAATGGAAGTTCTACCCTCTTCCATGTGTCTCAAAAAATATATTGATTTCTTTCTAAGCTCTAAGTCAATAAAGCTGCATTAGTCTGACAACAAGGACATATGTTTCCAACACCATCCTGTGAAAAGGCTTGTCACTTCAAGTTTCTCAAAATGAAAAATCTTTCCAGAAGCAAGTTTATGTCTATTCAAACTTTGAAAGTATAAGCATAAATTATGAATATTTTTCAAGTGTGCTGTTCTTTCTCTAAGTTAAATAAAGGCTCCTAGCTCCTTGGTATTTCAGTATTTCAAAGCTTTTAAAGTCAAACTCCCAATGTAACCTACTTTATTAAAAAAAAATCATTTGTTTTGAAGTGTTGTGCTCATGCTAATGTATTTTAAAAATCAATTAAACTTAATCTAAACATCTCAAGAGAGAGGAAGGTTTACTCCCTTTTCATCTAAAACCACAGACACAAAGCCCTTAGTAAATGCATTTTCATGCTGTGCTGGGAATATCTAATGTCCAGTCAAACTGCTTAAATGTCACCCAGCAAAGTGCAAATCCAGCATGTAGTTCGGAGGAACAAATGTTTGAAAGTCTAATACACCCAGATTAATGGTAAGCCATAGTTATATACAATGATGCTATTATGCCAAGAAAGGATGCTAGCCAAATGAACTGGGAGAAGAACATGGAAAACGATTGGAGAGTTTCTTGGCTAAGAATGGAATGTACAACCTATTAGGACTCTCTTTAAGAAATTAATCAAAGTCCAGAAAAGTGTTTTACACTAAACTCTGAAAGGAGATCACAATCATGTTTTGACAGCTGAATAAGAACCAAACAAAACCAAATTGTTTACTAGCTCTAACACTCCCTCAGCTGTCTAAATAGTCTCAATATGGACAGAAGAGTAAAAATGCAAGCTCACCAAACAGGGTCATCCTAACAAATGAACACAATCGGATCAATTGGATCTGTTAAGCATTTCACTTTACTACAGTCAAAATCTCTCTGAAAGCATAAAGTCGTGTCTCCCTAGTAAATCTCTTTTCTGACCGTCTTTCCTTCTGTAACCTGACTTAAATATCTGAGTCATCTTTTGCAAATCTATGCCCCACTTAATGAATTCCTAAGCAGATACTGAATCCCTATTCAATGCAATATATACTAAGGAAGAATCAAAATTCATTATAAGGCACAAGAAATGCCACTATGTAAAGCAAAATGCATAGGCATATGGAAAAGTTAACAGACTGGAATTAAATATACAAAAAATTAATAATTGTTATAATCTAGGATTATAGGGTAGCTTTTTCTTTATATCCCAAAAAATTCTATAATGAGAATTTATTGATTTCATATAAAAGAGAATATCTTAAAGATCATCTTACAATGTAGTTGGGAGTAGAAAAACAAAAATGCTCAAAGTGAGTCAAGAAAAAAATTCAAAAGTAGCATCTCAACACATGAAAAAGAATATGCTACAAAAGAAATTCAAAACTGTTAAGTAAGAAACAACTAAAGGGCTGAAATTGGTTCAGGGTGGCTTCCTGAAGGAAGTGACTTTCTGCAATGTGGGAACAAAGTTATCCTGCAGCAGAGCGTGACAAATTTATGAGGATACCAGAGAAGCTGGAGCAGATGTAGCATGAGTTTGTAAGGATGCTGAGTCTGCAAGAGAGAAGACAATTGTCTACACATTGCAAGAATATGTAGGGGGGAAATGACATTTTGTTCAAAGGCAGTTGGGTGGCAGGAAAAGCTTTGTGCTAGGAAGTAAATGACCTGGATTTTTGTGCTAGTCCTGTCACTTTCATGGCTTTGGGTACTTAAATTCTCAGAGTCTCAATTTCCTCATCTGAAAAATGATAACGGCAATTATACATAGCCTCCCTTTGTTATCATAAATGTCAAATGATATGATAGTTCTGAAGATGAGAATGTAAAGCGCTACTTGTGTGAAAAAGGTTTATATGAAGAACGTGTTAATACGCATCAGTCAAAATCTCCCCGTGGCCCAGTCCCCACCTCTAGTCTCTCCATACACTCTCCTAAATGAACCTCATTCTTACCCATGGCTTCAATCACCATCTACATCCCGATGGCTCTCAAGTCAATATTTCTAACTCAGATCTGACTACTTATTAGATATTTCAACATGATGCTCCAAGGGCACTTAACATCAACATGTCAAGAGCTGCACTTACTCTCCTTCCTCTAAACTCTCCATACCTGGAATAATCCATCTGAGTGAAATGCAAGGTCGACATGATCCCTGTCTTGGATCAGTTTCCACAGAAGCAGAATCTGAGATGAATATTCATGTGCAGACGCAGAGACAAGGATCTACTCCCAGGAGAAAGCTCTAAGGGAATAAGAGAAAGAAGAATGGGAGAAAGAGGAAACCAAGCAATAGTGTGATTTCAGCAAAAGTTCCAGCCTCAGCCTGAGCCTGCAGGGGAACTCTGGAGTGTCTACTATATCTCTCAGTTTGTGCCACTCAAGGCAAGGGAGCTGAGCTTTCAGGTTCCTGTGCAGTGGGTCTTTGGCTAAAAGCTGTCTTGGGGTTGGGCTGGGGAAACATAAGCTCCCAGGTACTTCCAACTCTCTGTACATGTGAGTAAAGTGGCTCCAGGAGCTGTCGAGTTGTCTTGCAAAGACAAAAAAGAACACACAAGACTGGGAAGGGATGCAGAGATCTGCGAGGATGGAGGACAGTTAGTGTTAGCATCCTCTGAAATACCCAGCCCAAAGCCTATGAGGCACCTGGAGTCCTCACTATCATTCATCTTGTGCGTTTTGTTGGTCATTAATTCCTAGAGAGATCCAGGATTTCTCTCAAATTGATTCTGACCACTCCTTTGCTAGACTTTGAGCCCGCATCACTTCTAGCTTGAACAAGTAGAATGGCCTCCTTCCTGTCACTATGCCTCCTCTCAAAGCCTCCACTGAACTCAACTGTGAAACCAGCCTCCAAAGGACAGGCAGAGTGATATTCAAAACTCCTAAAGAAATAGACTTGATTTGTCACTCCCCTATTTAAAATCTTTAAATATCTCCCTGTAATTTGTAAGATGACATGAAAACTTCTTAGCTTTACGCACCTAGCCATTCATGCTTTGGCCTACAACTATCTCACCTGCTCAGCAGTTCTCAAACCCTCAGGTCTCAGGACCACTTGCACTCTAAAAAATTGTGGAACACTTCAAAGGGCTTTGGATTGTGTGGGTTAGAACTACTAATATTTAATGTATTCAAAATTAAAACTGAGAAAAATTAAAACATGTATTTACTTAATTTTATATTACATGTCAAGATGGAGACCTTCCTTGGTGCAAAATCCACAAATACTTGGCTCAGAAGATACAGAGATGGATGCCCCTGGATCCACCTTCACTAGAACCGGCGCCTCAATCCCTGTACCTCCATGGGGGGTAGGATTATGCATGCTTCCTCCATTCCTCTCCCTCTTTCTGGAGCAGGAACATGTGCAGATCTGGGAGGCTGACATACTTCCCAAAGCACACAAGCTTGTATCAAGGCCTCTTACACCAATCATATTTCCATAGACCTCTTCCAATTCATGACCCCTGAATCAGCACATTACATTTTTTTATTTAATTATACCTCTGCTCCTAGTCAAATCACTCCATCATCACTTCTTAGATGTTATCCCTAATGCCCTAGATTTCCAGTCTGACTTATCTCTGTGTTCTCCCCTGTGACCCCCATCTCAGAGACTCTATTAGCAACCTGTGCATGCTTCTTTCAAAGCATGGAGAATTTTTACCCTAATGATCAATTAACTTGTTTATTCTTCCCCCTCCTTTCTTCAGTTCTTTGAGGCCAGACACTGCGGCTTAATTGAGTTTTTATTCTCCTATGTGCCAACCCACCCCTATATGTGGCAAGTAGGAGGTAGTTGACAAATATTTGTTGATAAATGCTTGCTAAATGTTTGTTGATAAACATTACATAGTAGTATGTCAGATTGGAATCAATACTGTAGAAAGGGTTAAGTTGTAAAAGAAATTGAGAAGGAAGTAGGAAGCACTTCAACAAGTACTGGCTTGTCTGTTGAAAAAGGGGTAAACCACAAGAAGGGAAACCAGTTAAAAGACAAATGAAATAGTATATGCAAGAAACGTTAGAGGCCTAAAGAAGGTTAGTAAAAATGGAGAATAGGCAAAATAACTGAGACAGACCTAGGAGGTGGATTAGACAGGACTTTGTTCTCAAATGTGGTAGTTAAGAGATAAAAGAATGAAGACTTATGCAAGTCTTCAAGATAGTAAAAATGAGGTAATATTCGGTCATGAATTTTTTGGTTATTAGAAGGAACATAAGCATTTGAGAGCTTGATTTGGAATCTGGTTCTCCCATTTAGATACTATGTAATATTGGGAAACTGCTTAAACTATCTTATAATTTTTTTCATAAAAAAATGTAAAATTTATAACTAAATCTCATAAGCTGTTGTGAAACTAGATTATATAAAAAACAGCTATCACAGTGCCTGACATCGAATAAATTTTCCTTTCTTGTCCACTCACTGTTTGTTGTTTTTCCCTATTTAATTTTTTGCATTTTCTTTGATGTCTGCATGTTTTTGAGCTGAGAGGGAGCACATGGTGCAGAATAATATTAGAAACCTGAACCTATACGATAAATGGCAAATGATGAGTGACTTTCAGAAATACTTGATGGTGCATTTAGATGGACAAAAATAAAATAAAATGAGGGGCTTTGCTAAATTATGGGCGACCATATGCCTCCAATCCTTTATTATATATTCTCACCTTCTCTTTCCTCCCCCGCATAAGACCTGCTTACATTTCAAACTGGACCATGAATTATGCATTGAGGTGAAGACCCTAGCTACTTCAAGGAAACAGCAGAGTTGCACTTCCAGACATTAATGAGGAAGAGATTGCTTTTTTTCATTGGTTTGTCCCTTTTTTCCCCTAAAGCTCAAAGTAATGCTCAAGTACTAAAAGGAGTATGCCATCCTCCAAAACAGTATCATTCCGTTGCACTCCCCGTAGGCTCTATCTGGCCCCCTGTGAATCACTTACAATTGGCCATCCTTCTCACATCTCAACAGTAGAAAATAACCCATAGGGCTACCTAACCGTGTTGTCTGTCCTTTCCCAACTCTCATTTCTCTCTCCTTCATTCTGTCTTCTCTCACCCACTCATTTAGTCTCCCACCCCTACCAAAATATCTACCTATCCACTCTCAAGGGAGTACACTTCCGATGCACACAAATGTACACATGTCCTCGTGTAGGTCTGTATTTGAGAATGTGTATCCTAAAAAGTGATTCAATTCTTTATATCTTTGTATCAGTAATACACATGGAGTTAGATTCCTTTCCTTGATCACGTGTTAAACTGCCCTTTTTCTCATTACTAATTCCTTTTTTGAATTTCTGACCTTCTCAAACACCAGTTGTATCTCAAGATCTGAAAAAAGAAGACATTATTTTTTGTAATGTGGAACATACAGATCTCCTTTTCTGCCCCCCAAAGGAGTGCATAGAGAATGATCTTTGTGTGGAATTATTTTTGCCAAATATGTTTAATGGTGTCAACAATTTAGCTTTTAAAGCCAGCCACCTCCTTCCTAGGTTGCTGGATGCTTAGCCAGATGAGTTATACAACCAATGTTGGTCTGTCCTCAAAAAAAGACATGACTTCGGACATCAGAACACTATATACATGTCACGGCTATAAGCAATGAATAGCTATTACCAAATTCAAGAACAGTCTTGTTTGTCAAAGGTGGTGATATATGAAGGTAAGTAACTCCTCAAGCCTTACTTAAAGAATATTCATTCTTGGAAATAGACCATGCTTGAAAGACTCTCATTTATGAAATTCAAGTGTCAATATCTGTTACTAACTAAAAGAAATGAAGGCTGCAACAGCTGAAAAGACTTCAATTTAGTAAACTATTTTAGTTTCTAACAGAAGTTTGTGATTTTAACAATTTGATCAATATTTATTTCCTATTTATTTAATGTAAGTTAGGTCTTTAGTAGCGCATAATTACATATAGGGCTCAAGCATTCTCCATTATTCAAGTGGTATGAATTTAAAAGAAAGGAGAGAAAAAGCATTTTTCTTTTTTTATGCAAAAAATAGAACAGAAGAAGCAAAAAACATCTTAAAAGAAGATGTTAAAGCTCTAGTTCTTTGAGGTGTATAGACATTTCCTAGTGACAGTCAATTGGTCTAGGATTTGAGAAGGAAAAATAGGAAGCTTCCATATTTTTGTATTTATCTGACTTTTCACATCAGTTGCACCTTCAAATCTCTTCCGGAGTGGTTACACAAAATCCAAATTTAAGAAATTTCTGGAAATAAAAGCGTTTTGCATAAAAAAATAATGCTATGACTTAATTTTACATGCTCTAAGTCTAATCTAATTACTAAATTGAAAAAGACGTATAGAAAAATTATCTTTCCATAGAAATAAATTATGTGTAAGATTCTGTATTTTCAGTCCTCCTCACCACTTCTCAAAAAGATTAAATAAACAAATGATGAAGGAACAGTTATTCTACATTAAAAAATGAGTTAGAGGGGCTGGCCCAGTGGTGTGGTGGCCGAGTTCGCATGTTCCCCTTCAGTGGCCCAGGGTACCCAGTTAGGTCCCAGACGTGGAGCTACATACCACTTGTTGGGCCATGCTGTGGAAGCATGACACATCCAAAATGGAGGCAGATTGGCACAGACGCTGGCTTGGAGAGAATCTTCCTCAAGCAAAAAAAGAGGAAGATTAGTAACAGATGTTACCTCAGGCTAATCTTCTTCACCAAAAAGAAAGAGTTTGAGGGCTTTATTAGCATCAACGTGATGATCTAAAAGGCTCCCCTGAGGACTGGATAGCTAAACAAAACAAGACACTGTTAGCATGAAAAAAAGAGGAAGAATTGCGGATAGCAAACATTAGTGTCTCCAACTACATAACAGCTGTTTCAGATATCTGAAAGACCAACACATGGATGAAAAATTATAATTGTTTGAGGAATTAGAAAGGACTACACTAAGCCCAATGAAAACTAGAGAAAGATAAGAATGGTTGTCATTGCTCTATATAAAGAAGGCAAATGTTTTAAAGTGTTTTCTTTTAATTTAAAAAAGAAATATTAAGTTAGTCAAAACAAATCCCCCATAATCTCACTACTCAGAAAGAATCACTGTTAACACTTATTCATTGCCTTTCGAGGATCCCACTGCATCTAGTGTTTGGAACCAGAATTTTTTCTTATAACCATGGTGAATATCTTGACTTCCAAATAAGCATATTTATATATCTATCACATCTTCCATAACAGCAACAGAGTATTTCTTTGTATGGAACAACCACAGTTTAGCATCAATAATTGTGGACGTCTCAATTCTTTTCAATTTTATACCATTAAAAACAAACATGCAATTAAAAAACATTTATGCATGGATTTCTGTGCATCTATTCTTCTTTCATTAGGATGTATTTCTAACAATCCCATTTTTGCTTGAAAAGAGATTATGCATGTTATTCCACTTTGTCATATTGCTAAATTGCCAACCAGATATATTATATCACTTATATTTCCACCAAGAGAGTGCTCATTTTTCCACCTCATTGCTAATATTAGGTATTAACATTCTTTGTATTCTTTGTCAATTTGACAGATAAAAAATAGGATCTCATTGTTTTCAGTGTGGCTTTTTGATTATCAGCAAGAATATATGTGTGTAAAATTTCCACCATTTATCTTTTTCGTTTCAATTTTACATAAGACTAGACAATATCATTTACAGAAAAGCCTCAAGAAAAAATTACCCAGTTTAATTAATGGTAAATTACTTATCAAGGAAGTTCATGTAATTCTTTAATAAGAACAATAAATAAATAAATAAAACAAAGAAGACATGCATAAAGTAGAAAAGAACACATTATTTGGTGGAGGAACTCACAGGCTGAAAGTCTGGCTTAGACTTCTACCTGGTGATGAAAACATCTTTACTGCTCCTGCCTGCAATGTATTTATACAATGGCCAAGAGCCTTCCTCATCCACTAGCCATAAGCACCTCGGCAACTTTTAGGCTCAATTTTGCTGGCTAACTTACAAATTGTTATTCTGAAGAAAAGAAGTCTGAGCTAGACCTACGTGGAGTAGTGTCTGATGGCCTGTCTTGGCTGAAATCTGTCATCAGTACACATCCCATGGAAACCTATTTCTCCTGCTTGAGTACCTTCTAATTTTTTTCTTCTCTACCTTTCTTGAACCAAAGTATTCCTCGAGATGACAATTTTGGTTTTGCTCATCACTTCTTTTTTCTGAAATACTATCTTAGTGACCAGGGCAACTGGGGCTACTTATCCACTTCTGGGTACCACTTACAGTTGAGTGATTCTATAGGAGCTTGGACAAGTTCAAAGACCCTGCCTAGAAAGGACTAACACAAGGGAAAGAGGCATGAATCTGCAACCCTACCCTGGAGTTTATGTAGATCTAGAGAATTGGAATGCTCTGAATCAGAGAGGATACCTCAGAACACATTCAAGTACAGCTTGAAATCTTGAGTCACGGTGTTGGAGCAGAGCCCAACCCTCTCACCTCCCTCATTCGGCAGTGGGAGAGCTTGCTTAGATCCAGAAAATCTCCTTCAGCTTCAAGTTATAGCTGGGAAGCCTGGAGAAACTGGAGCAGATGATTGACTTTGTGCATCGTTGAAAGGCCTGTAGTCCTCTCACCTATTTGGCAATGCAAATAGGACAAACTCCACTTTACCTGCAGTCTCCTTTACAGTGTATTATATCACTGGGTGGGACAATGCATCATAGCGTGGACAGAATGTGATGTGGTAGAACAAGAGGGCACAAAGTCATCAGACATTTTTCATCAATGGTCAGATGATAAGTAGTTCATGCTTTTTGGGGACACATACACTTTCTTTTGCATATTTTCCCATGTTTGTTTGTCTGTTTATAACTCTTTAAAAATGAAAGAACATTCTTAGCTCATGGGAAGTATAAAAACAGGCCACGGGCCATAGCTTACCAATCCCTGGTCTAAAATCATCAGCTAAAAGAAAAAGATTATGAGATTGGAAGGAAAAAATAAGACCCAATATATCATGGCTACAAGAAATCTACCTTAAATGTAATGATATAGTTAGGTTAAAAGTAAGGTGATTTGAAAAGTATGCCATGTAAATACAAAACAAAAGAAAGTTGGAGTATCTATATTAACACCAGAAAAATTAGACTTAAAAATCATTAAAATTACAAGGGTTAAAAATGGATTGCAAAATTATCAAAGAATCAATTCATCAAGAATGCATAACAATTTTCAACGTGAATGAACCTAACAGCAGAGCATTCAAATACAGGAAGCAAAAACTGATAGAACTGAAAGGAGAAAACGTTAAGTCCAAGATTATGGCTGAGAATTCAACACTCCTCTCTCGGTAATCAATAGAGCAAGTAGAGAGAAAATCATCAAGGATGAAGAAGACACAAACAACAGCAAAAACAATTTGATGTGATTGACATTTATAGAAAATTCTTTCCCCCAAAAAAGAGAATATGCGTTCTTCTGAAGTGCACACAAAATATTCACCAAAACAGACCACATCCTGGGTTATAAAAAAACTTCAACAAATTTAAAAGAATTGAAATTATATAAAGTGTATTGTCTGACCACAGCAGAATTAAACTAGAAATTAATCACAGGAAGATATCAGGAAATTCTTCAGACACTCGGGAATGAAACATTATGCTTTTAAATAATCCATGGCACAAAGAGGAGTTCTCATGGGAAGCGAATTAGTCTACTCAGGCTACCACAACAAAATGTCATAGACTGTGTGGCTTAAACAACAAACACTCATTTCTCACAGTTCTGGAGGCTGGGAAGTCCAAGATCGAGGTGCCAGCTGATTTGGTTTGTGGTGAGAGCCATCTCCCTGGCTAGCAGGTGGCCACCTTCTCCCTTCATCCTCACACAGTGAAGAGAGGGAGCTCTGGTCTCTCTCCCCCTTCTTGTAAGAACACTAATCCCATCTTGAGGCCCTGCCCTCATGATCTCACCTAAACCTAATTACCTCCCAAAGGCCCCACTTCTGAATACCATCATATTGGAGATTAGGGCTTCTACGTCTGAATTTGGGGAAGACAAATATTCAGTCCATAACAGGAAGTTAGAAAATATTTAGAACTAAATTAAAATGGAAATAAAACATCAAAATTAGTGGAAGTAGCTAAAACAATTTGGGAAGAGTATTTGCAATACTAAATGTATGTATGAGTAAAGAAGAAATTTCTGAAATCAATGAAAGAAGCTTCTACATTAAGAAAATAGAAAAATAAGAACAAAATAAAACCAAAGCAACCAGAGGAAAAGAAATTTAAAGATAAGAGCAGAAATAAATGAAATTGAAAAGAGAAAAACAATAGAGAAAAACCAATGAAACCAAAAACAGTTTCTTTGAAAAGATCAAAAAAATCTGATAAACCTCTAATCAGACTGATCATGCAAACGTAAATGTAAATTCAGTCTATTTTCTCATTTATAGGAGATCTTTAGACTTTGTGACCTTAGATTTTTGGACTTTAGGTCTGTAACTCGCTACTTCCATCTAATGTCAGAATATAGACAACGCAGAAAGTTTCTTTTAAAAAGGGAAAGTTCACCCTCAAAATGCTCAAATTTCAATATAGCTTTACGGCTGCTTAAGACACACAAGCAACAAAGTCTTCAGTAACTTTCTTTTTGAAGACAAAGAGCTGAATCACTAGTTAATCACACACATACGGAGGGTAATCTGTTTATCGATAAGCCACGTCTTCATTCCAATTGATGTCTACGTTGGAGCTTTCTCCAGCTCTGACTCTCTCTGGCCTCCTTCCAAAATCTATAGCTTTGCTTCCCAAAACATGATCTCAGTAACTGCACTGCAATAAGTTCAACCTGAAAAACAAAAGTCATTTGGCCAAGACTCCTTTACTTTAGAAGAGGCTTTCCAACTTCCCTTGGTACATTTTTGAAATTTGTCCGTTTTTGCCCCTATTCCAAACCCAAGAATTTCTATCTGATATAACATCTTTAGTCATTCAGCAGCTATGGAGACCTGTGTCCTCAAGGAATTTGCAATTAAGAGTGTGTTGGGGTTGGGGTGAGGGGTCACAAAATAAATACATATAAAAGAGCAAGCAATCTAGGACTCCAAGTGACACTAAGATTCCTGTGGTACCAGCTGTGACTACAAATTTTAGAGAATGGGGAGATCAGAGAGAATTGGAATAGCCTTTATGTGTCAGGTTGTACCTAGAGGAAAATACAAGGTGTTTTGGAAAATGGGAACCACACGGATTAAAGCACAGAAATAAGAATATCCAAGGAGCAGGAAAGAGATAGCATGACTAGAGTACAGAGTGCATATCTGGGATGAAATGTGGTTTGAGAGACTTGAAACCAAGCAGAGGAGTTAAGACAGAAAGCCGTGGGAAATAGGTTCAGTGAAGGGATAAACATGAGAAAAGTGGTCCTTGGGGAAGGAGAATGGGGCAGAAGTGTGCATAATGCTTGAGGAGAAGAAAGTTTGACACCAGGCAGCCCAGCAAGAGTTATCGCTGAATGGCAGCAGTGGAAAGAGAAAGTAAAAGACAAATATAAAATATTTTCAAGGATGAAACTGACTGTACTTATTAAGTGAGGGTAGGAGATAAAGAAGCATTTGAGTTTCTGGGAGAATATGGTGAGATGAATCAAGAAAGCAAAACAGAGAAATAATAGAGGAACAAGTTCTGCAAGAGATAATAATAGGATGAAATCCTTGAAAACATTAAGTACAAGGTGACGTCAACACTCTTGAGTGGCAACATATACAGCAGAGATTAGAACAACACAATGGGACCAGAGACACAAATTTCTGAATTGCCTAAACAGATGTGATGGTTAAAGTCACACACTCAAAATAATGACATCTTAGGAAAAAGCGTTAGCGAGAGAAGTGGGCTAAGGATCATGATTGAAGTTTTGTGAGTACCCACTTAGGAAGGAAGAAAAAAGACAAGCTGGTGCAGGAAGCAGAGGAGCAGTTAGAGAAAATAGAAAGAGAGGTTAGGAGACAAACATTCAAAAACCTGAAGCTGGTCTATGACGTCCAATGCTTTGAAGAGGTAAAGGAGAATGAGGATGAAATGAAGGCAATTGAACTTGAGAGTTAAAAGTTTTGGCCGGTGGTTACCAGGGCCTGAAGGGTAGGGGGAATGGGGGAGCTCTTGTTCAATGGGTAGAGAATTTTAGTTTTGCAAGATGAGAAGATTTTGGAGATGGGGTAGGGATGATTGCACAATGATATGAATGTACTTGATGCCACCGAACTGTGCACGTAAACATGCTTATGACGGTAAAGTTTACGTTATGCATGTCTTACCTCAATAAAAAAATTGAAAGAAAAAACGTTATGGCCATTTTGTGTACAAAAATCTATCTCACTGTGTGTCATTTTACAGGGCTTTTTTCTGTCATTTTAAGAGGCACATTCCCTTTTTCTGCTTGTGGATAAGAAAATAATCAGTTCATATGTTGGAATCCCCAGCAGTTTCCAATGATCAACACTGTTCAATAGTTATTCAGATATATTTTCTTCATCAGAGAAAAATTTCCTTTTGAAACAATTTTTCATGAATGCTTCTACTACATAAAAGAAAAGAAATAGCATACATTTCTCATAAAATCCAGAGAATTATATCTTTTGTCTGCAAACTTCTGGAGAATGTAGACTGTATTCATTCTAGTCTCTAAATTTTAGAGTTAGAAGGAAACTGACATTTCTATTCTAACTTCCTCATATTGAAGATAAGGAACTGAGTCCCAAAGAGGCTGAATGACACGCACAGAACCACCCACAGAGCTGGCAAAGAGCTGCGACAAGAACCCAGGTCTTCGCAGTCCCTACTCAATACACCTGCTACCATGTTATACTGTTTCAAAGCAGAGTTTTCCTCTGGAATAATTTGGTAAATTTGTAGGAGTCTCATGTAGAACCTCCACTGATGAAAGTCCCTTTGGGGAAAGAAATTTCTTGTTCCAGAAAGAGGACACAGACTACAACATTTCAAACTAATTGTTGCATTACAGTATTACTCATTCCAATTAGTTTATCAGTCTGTACATAACTGTAAGGCACAGATATAATGCTGTGATCAGAAGATACTCACAAATAGACCTAACTACTTAATTAGATATTTTTAACAGAAATATTGTACCAGGTAAGCTATTATTCCAAAACCTAGAAAACTACATGACTTATAATCCGTAAACTGGTATTGCGCAAAAGTCATTACCAAGATTGGACGGAAAAAAGAGAAAAATAAAAGAAGTGAGGGTCACACTAACCGTTATTCATTCTTTTGACACTGGTATTCTCTCACTAACTTATTTCTTGGTAATTATAAAATTACTGATTTATTGAAAGTTGTTCAGCACCATAACAGTGCTGTTTTCCTCTATGAATCCACAAATTACCGTCTTTTATAGAGAGAAAGTTTACTCGTGCTTTTCTTCCATCTCTTGGAATAACACGAAAATGCTTGAGAAATGCAGAGTGACATTTCTCTGAGCAGGACCCACCCAGTGCCTGAATATGGACCAAACATTTCCCTCCTAACTACATGCTTTGCATCCATTGACATAGTACTTGTATCTGGGTTACTGGAGCAAATTAATTCTTGTTATGTGAGAGGAGGGAGACCCTACATCCACAATGGAACTAAGAAGTTCTGAGAAGTCAGGCTTACTCTGTGAGCTAAATCGTTCCTGGCCACTTTTGTAGCTTGCCTTAAATGAAACAACTGCACTGGGCATTCTAGAGAGGAGGGGAGTGGAATTTTTGAGGTACAGGGTGAGAAATATCTCCTTAAATTATGAACAAAGTATATAGCTAACTAAGAGAAGAGATAGAGAAGGCTCTGCTTGCCCTCCAAAGCGGATGTTTTCATGAAGGAGAAGAAAATTTCCTCTGAGTTATGTAAGATAAAAATAGGATTTATGAATCTGTCAAATACAGCAGGAAGCACCAATTACTAGTCTGGGATAAGTAATGGAATTACATTCAGTGTTGATGGCATGGAAATGTGTAATTTAGCTGTATGGTGTCCTCACTGTAGTCGGGTGGATTACAGTATACATTTCCTATATCTCAGTGATTTCCTTGTGAGGTTGTCTAATTCTGATAGCTGGTAATAATAGGGCCAGGTTGAGGGGATGGTGGTGAAAGGTGTTTTTCAGGCACCATCAGGTGAGACTCAGCAGAGAGCACTACTTCCACAATGAACTGTGCTTTTCTTCTTAAAAAACTTCCATTGTTAAAATAAGAATGTGAATTAGCCTATATATAGGAAGTCAAACTATTTTTTTAATAGCCAGAGCATAATAAAAAGACTTTATCTCCTTGAAGGAGAAAAAACTTTTTAAAAGAGTTTTTGAGTCAAAGAAGAAGTGATCAAAACTGAAATTCCAGAATATTTTAGAAATTCCTAACAATTGAGCCTACAGCATGGAAACATTTTTGTGAAACAAATCAGAGGCAAATTCATAGTCATAAATGCCTTTATTGTTGAAGAAGAAAAGACAAAAATTAATGAGATGAACATTTAACTCAAACAGCTAGGAGAGCAAAACAAACCCCCAAATATTAAATACATAAGTCAAACCTGTGTAACAATCTAAGACATGTCTGTATGATAGAATGTTCTGGAGCATTTTGTTCAATGACATATTTCTGTATGTCCTGAAATGGCACATGTCCAAAAGGATGTTAAATGAAGAGACCGAGGTTCAGAATCACTAAAGTGGTGTGCAGCCATTTATGTTTACTTTTTCTTTTCTTTTTCTTTTTTGAGTGAAAACACATGTTTATTCCTAGACCACCTTTAAATAGAAACAAGAAATGGACAGGGGAAGTGGGGAATTAACATCAGGAATGGAGAATGGAGGGTGACTTATGTTTTATATTTCACACCTTTCAAGTTTTAGGGGTTTTTGCTATGAGAATGTATTATTTACTCAAACAAATAAATTTAAAACCAAAGTGGTCGGGGAACAGCTTCACTCAGAAGCTCATTTTTTATTCCCTTTAAAGACAAATAGGCTTCTTCCTGGTCATGGGCTCTCCACTTCCCCCTCTCTTCATCCACTCTGCCTGAAAGATGAACCTTTCTACCTTTTTACTCCCCTCCTCCCAAAGTAGGAAGGGTCCCAGTCCATCTGTTGGCCCTGACACTGCTTTCTTTCATAGTCTCATTTTCCCTTCTAGAAGTAAAGTCCTGGTTAAGTAAGCTGCTGTGTTTGTAATTTCCATTCACTCTTTCCTTTGATTTCCATCCATACTCCATTTAAAATGAAGATTGTTGACCTATACAAGAGTGTTCTTCAGTGAAGTGTGGATAACACAGTTTTCAAAAGGTGCTTTTTCTCGTCGATATTGACATCTTTTCCTTCTGAAGTTTTAAAATATTTTCTAAATTAAAGAGTTTTGTACAGTATTGCTTATATTCTCACATTGCCAAGACCCTATTCTAATTATTTAATGCCTATTAAAGAAATGCACTAGCAATCAACGTCTCTGTGAAATTATTTGGTAGGTATGTACAGCCCTTTAAGTCTGCTAAAAATTGAGTCTACCAAAAGGCAAATAAATTCAGTGACATTGCAACTTAGAAAAAGCAATGTTTCCTATAGTTTGAGTTCTAAGTCTTTTTGCTTAATTCTTCAATTCACATTTTCTATTCACACTTTTCATTTCGCATTCTCTGCACATCTGAGCTTCTATCAGCTTCAGGAGAGGTCATTTCCCCTAGGTCTTGTGCCCCCCAAAATTCCACCCAGCTGTAATTCCTACTGGAAATGGTTCAGAAGTTGACATTTTGAAACCACTGCTAGGTTTAAGAGCAGTCACCCTGAGAAGTAGGACAGCAGAACCATAATGCCTTCTGCCCCTGTGAAAATGTAGAGACAATCTCCTCTCCTTGCACAAACATTGAATGAGAACTGCCTCTCTGTGCAAAGTTGACCTGAGCTCCTGCTTGCCAGATAAAGAATTGAACTCTTTTATGTTTACAGCTGAAATAATTACGGCTCACCTTTCCCGGAGATCTCCAAATAGATCCATTCTAAAGCAACTATTCTCTGCATGGGAATTTCCTTTGCATTTCTGGACTCTGTCTGAACCAGAACATTGCACACTTATATGCAGCATTTTTTAAGGCATCCATAACCTTTAGGATAATAAGGGATGAAAACCAGAGCTTACAAAGTTAACCCCCCAAAACAAAATTGGACCTACTAAGAAACAGAGAATGGGGGGCCGGCCCCGTGGCTGGGGGGTTGGGTTCTCGCGCTCCGCTTCAGCAGCCCAGGGTTTGCGGGTTCGGATCCTGGGCATGGACATGGCACGGCTCGTCAGGCCATGCTGAGGTGGCATCCCACATGCCACAACTGGAAGGACCCACAACTATATACCGGGGGGCTTTGGGGAGAAAAAGGAAAAATAAAATCTTAAAAAAAAAAAAAAAAGAAAAGAAACAGAGAATGAATGGCCCTGGGGTAAAACCTAGTTCTATCTGACAGAACTACCTGCTTCCTGAACAGAATTCATACCTGGACTTCCTAGTTCCAGAGCCCCACAGAACAGCTCTTCCACCCGCTTGTTATCAGCTGTTATTAGCCCCAGTCAACCATCCTTGATGTTATCTTCCTTTCACAGACTAATCCTGACACCTTTCTCTCGCTGTTCTAGCTCACACCAGGTGCAACTTTTATTCAAAAATATTCATCAATTGTTAGGTACTAGAGAGCAAAGGTAAAAGAAATAGTGTTTATCCTAAAAGGAACACATGTAATTGTGAGAATTTAAACACGTAAGTAAATAATAATGTAGAGAAATAAGTATTATGAGAAGTTAACGATGCTGTTATATAAGCATGTATTTTTCCCCAAAAGTCTCAGTCCTATCTTCTCAACTGCATTATAATCTATTTTTGTGCAGGATTCACAAAAATGCTGAAATAGTTTTCTTGAATGCAGTCAGAACTCAACAACAGTTTTTGAAATAATGGATGAAATGCATTTTTCTTCGACATCATCCTTAATATCTTAATACAATGATGGGTAGAGAATAAGCATTTCTTTAAATATGGAATGAATTATGTGATACATAATTTAATTGACTTCTAATTTAAATATCTTGACTGTATTAGTTTGCTGGGGCTGCCATAACAACATGCCTCATGCTGGGTGGCTTAAACAACAGACATTTATTTCCTTGCAGCTCTGGAGGCTGGAAAGTCTGAGATCAAGGAGTCAGCAGGTTTGGTTTCTTCTAAGGCCCCTTTCCTTGGTTTGTAGATGGGCGCCTTCACTCTACATCATCACGTGGCCTTTCCTCTGTACACAAACACGTCTGTGACCTAATCTCCCCTTTTTATAAGGAACCAGTCATATTGCATTAGGGCCCACCCATATGACCTCCTTTTACGTTAATTGCCTCTTTAAAGGCCCTAGCTCCAAATACAGGTACTAGGAAATCATTTTGAGGTACTAGGAATTAGAACTTCGACACATGAATTTTGAGGGGGGACACAATTCAGTCCATAAAATTTACTAAAATATATTAGAGTCTCACTATAATATTGTTCTCTAGGATTATGTCATGGGATAACCAGGTAAAACTTTACAGTAAAGTTCTTTTCACACTTTTGTAACCAAACCTCCTTAGGTTTTATGTATAGAATTTCACTGAATTCTACAATAAAGTATAATTATGGCAATGTTTCAGTATATGATCTTTCGATAAACTGTTTGCACAAAAAAGACCACAATAATTCTGTGCCATGCTTTTCTGTAGTGCCCTCTCAAACTGACTCTGATCTTAGCCATATGTCTTCTTTGGCCAATGAGAGAGTAGTAAAAGTGTCATAAGCAGAGGCTTGAAAATCACTTGTGCATTGGGGCATGTTCTTTTGATGTTCTGGGAACCCCTCCAACCATGTGAACAAGCCCAGCAGAGCCTGCTGGATGGCAAGAAACACATGACGCATGCGCCTCCGTTACTCCAGCCAATTGCAAACAAAGCCCCAGAAGCAGAAGCAGCTGACGCGACCTGAGTGAGCCCGGCCAAGATCAGCACAAGAACCTCCAGGTGAACTTAGCCTGAACTACTAATCCGTTGAATCATGAGCTAAATTAATGGTTATTGTCTGAAGCAATTAAGCTGTGAAACAGTTTGTGACGCAGCAAAAACTAATACCAAAAAAAACTTCAGAACCTTAGAACGTACTTATTTAAACACAAATGAATAGAATTAACATTTGCATGTTAAAGCACCAAAAACAGAGTTGGTAAAAATCTTCAGAGACTAAAAGTAACCTCCAAGAGTCAACCGATACCATATTAAATGTTACGTGATGGCAAAGATATATTATTGTATGCCACAGGCAAAGAATGTTACTAAAATGACGTCAGAATAACTCAAAAAAGAATATTAAGGCAGATGGATTAAATCACAGCTGCTACAGTGAGACTTCACCCCATGTTGTAGGATCCCCTTGTAAAATGAGCTAAATTAAAACTAATTTGGGTGAAGACTAATATAGTTCAGGGGTAGAAATATGAATTATAGACTAGTTAAAAGGAGTATATCATGGCATTTTAAGTCATACAAATCAATGGCTAACAAACTGTGGCTATGAAAAGATTTTGCAGATATGATCAATAAGTAAAATGATTTGCTATTTATGAAGGGTATGGCAGTGAGGCACACGCAGGCTAAAGAAAACAAAATAAGACAAAAAAGGAAAGAACAAAAGAAAGAAATTTAATTTCAGTGTTGACTAGCAGTCCTGTTAACAAACAGCAAGCACTTCATTTGGCAGAAGAGGAAGAGGCGGAGAGAGATGAGAAGTTTTCCAATATTGAAGGCTGTGGTTTCTTGGCTGATGACTCAGCTTTCTGAGGCAGGCAATTCCCTGTGCAAAGCCTGGCTCAGCAGCTCTAAGAAGGCTAATTGCTCATTGCTAATTCATCTCACCTAGATAAATTAGTCTGTCTACCCTGGTATGAGAAGATAGTGGCTGCAAAGCCCACATTGGAGCTCAATGGCCAGATGCGACAGGTCATAATGGGGGCTCCCTGGGGGTCCACTAAGAGGGTGATGCCACCTGACACCCCTAACCAGGAGGATGAGAACTAGGGGAACAGAGTTTGATGACAAGAGCAGGAATGACTGCACATAGGTTTATCAGCAAGGGTGACCATGTAATATACTGTCCAAACTGAGACAATTTTGAGAACAAAATGAGGTGCCATTAATAATTATGCTGAGACCACAGGTGTGAACTGGAACTGCCCCAGTTGGACTCAAGAGTTCACGGACTCTTTATCATAAACAAGTATATACCATAATCAAAGACAATTTGAAAGGAGAATACCCTAAAAAAGTACAAGGGGATCAAGAGGAAGTTGGTAGAAGATTGCGGCTTAAAAAGAAGAGAAAAGACAGTCTAGAGTGACCCTGTGGGAAAGAGGCAGCCTAGACTCTCTGTATCTAGGAGTATACAGCCCAGAAAGATCCAGAAACCAATCAACTACTGCAGGAACAAGAGATGTATCTTGGGAGTTGGTGACTGTCTGCTAAGAGATTTGACTGCTTGTGAAACAAACAAGGCTGAGCAGATAGTAAATAATATTCCTGGTATAGATACTTAGGAAAGAAAAGAAGCTTTTTGATGACTATTACCCACTCATTTTCAAAGAGTGGTTACTGAGAGGCAGCTCTCTGGTAGGCACTATTCTAGATGGTGTAGAGGGTAACTAGACAGAAAAAGCCTCCACTACAGGAACTTACTTTCTAGTGGGAGAACACTTATAATTGTTATAAGAACAGTAATGCAATAGACAGTGTCTATAAGTAATGAGTGAAGTGATAAATAATTAGTAAGGAAAGGTATGAGAAGATGACCTTTGAGCTGAGGCTCAGAAATAGAACTCATCATGCAAAGACCTTGAGGGGAAGAACATTTCAGACAGAAGAAACAGCTGATACAAAAGGAATGAGGGAGTGAGTGCAGAAGATGAGATTGGAGAGCTTGGGCGGGGCCAAATGATGTAAGAACTTTGGGTTTTCTTTGAGTGTGCCAAGAAGTCATTAGAGGTTCTCTGCAGAGGAGAGACATGGTCCAATTTACCTTTTACACATAGCACCCTGGGTGCTCCCTGGAGAACAGTTTGTAACCAGAAAAGAGGAGAATTTGGAAGAGTGAATAGGTTGTTGAGTAGTCCAGCAGAGAGATGCTTGGATTAGTAGAGATGGAGAGAAGCCGTTTGGTTTTGGCTCTGTTTTGCTTATGGTTCAGAAGTAGAGCTTGTAAGAAAGAGAAACAAATGATGAGGTGGGCTTTTACTTGGTCAGCTGGAAGGATAGTGCCATACACTGAGACAATGAAAACTGGGGAAAAAGCAGATTTACTTTTGCCTTGTGAATATTAAACTTGGATGACCATTAAGCATCCAAATATAGACAACAAAAAAGTAATGGTATATATGGGTCTAAATCTGAAGGGAAATGACAGAGCCGGAGTTATAAATTTTGGAATCATTGCCTATAAATGTCATTTAAACCAAAGGACTAAATGAGATTAGTTATGGAGAAAAGCAAATAAAGAAGAGCATAGGCCCCTCACCCAACTGTGTGGCACTCTGACATTTAGATCATGCACTGAAGCAGCCAACACGGACAACTAAGAAAAAGGAGCCAATGAAGTAGAAAGAAAATGCAGTGTCATAGAAGCCAAGAGAAGACAGGGCATTAGAAAGACAAAGCAGTCAGCTGCATATACACTGAAGAGTGACTGAGTAAGGAGAATACAGAGAAGTGATCCCTGGATTTGCAACACAAAGCCTAATAATGACCTTGACAAGAACAGTTTCAAAAGCACAGTGGGAATAGATGATTCACTGGAGATGATTGAGAAGGTAAAAATTGGGGGACTGTGACTTCAGACTAATCTTTCTGGAAATTTTGTTGTGACTCCTATCTACTCCTGTAGATTCATGCAAAATGAATAACAGTGCTCAGAGTCTGGTCCTGGAGGTCCACTCCATGTCCCTTTTGGTAGCTTTGCAGAGAGCTGACTCGGCAGGTCTGAGTTAGGTCAACAGAAGAACAGGCTGACACAACAGGTGTTGAGCTCCAAAAGCTCTCCCTTTCTGTCAAGACCACTTTTTAAATAGAAAACCCTCACTCTTACATTGCTATCTAGATAAGGAGTTGGCAAACTATGGCCCCAGGAGTCAAATCTGGCTCACCACCTGTTTTGTAAATAAAGTTTTATTGCTACACAGCCATGCTCATTAATACACATATTGGCTATGACTGTTTTCACATTACAATGGCAGAGTCAAATAGTTGCAACAGAACCTGTGGTCCACAAAGCTAAAAATACTTACTTAGCCCTTCACAGAATAATTTTTCCAAACCTGATCTCAATAGCAAGTCTTTATAAATATACAGTCTCTATAAATATAAATATACAGTTCCTAAAAATGTGGAGAGCATTACAGGGTCCTCTTGGCTGGATAGCTGGCCATGCTGCATCCCATCCAGCTATGCCCAGCTTGGGTCAACAACTCTCTTACCAAAGAAGTGCTTTAAGGAGTGAGTGCTCTGCTACTTCTCTGCTTGTACATTTTCCCCTCTTAAATCCTATGTTTTAATCTGCACCCCTCTGACTGTATTGGCCTATATCTAAGACCTCTTTGCCATATAACAGGTAATAATTGAATCATTTTTTCTACATGGTATTTGGGCTTAAAAGGAGAGAGTATGAGAAGAAAACTGTGAATCATTGGAGAATGGTGAATATATATAAACAAAACAAACAAACAACAAAATTTGGCTAGGGATATTGATTATAGCTGACAGAAAGAGATATTTGACTGAGATCCTTAAGTCCTTGAATCCTTGACTAGATGACTCTGTAACAGGTCACTTTGGAGGAGGAGGGAACAAAATGCACAGAATATACTCCAAGAAAATGCAAGCTCTATTACTAGCAAAATCTCGGGTATCTAAATCTCAGTGAGATCTACTGCTTTGGAGATCTGGGTGCTGAAAGTTCAGGGTGGGATTTGGCATCCAAAGCTCCACTTTTTTCTTGCCCCCTCCACGATACAAAAACAAATAACTAGCTAAGTCGGCATCAAACTATCAGCTTCATTCCCAATAAATCAGGACCAGAGGCTATTGCCAGGCTTCCTTCGCCATTCCCCAAACCTAGAGTTTGGAAAGTATGCAACCTGATGGACCATGCAGTTACAGTCTTGAAGAAGCTGAAATTGAGAGAGTAGAGAACTGCAGGGCCCTGCCAAGCCTGGAAGCATGTATAGATGAGAGAGATGCCCCACGTTACCTAAGTCACAGTGCAGTGGCCATACCCCCATTAATGGGAATCAAAGGCTTCCAAGAGCTCCTTTGTCTCACCAATTGAACTAGTCTCACTCTCCTTGTCGGAGGAAGAAGTTGGATAAAAGGGCAAGGAGTGCTTCTCCAATACTGTTTCCTCCTGAAGAATGGAACAGAAGATCCCATGTGTACATATAAGGATAGGTTTGTAATATCTTCCTTAATACTGAGCTGGATGAGCTATGGGAATTACTTTCAATCCTTTAGCTTTAGGCTCTAACTAAAATGAAGCTGAATGGTTTTCTTTCTGGCTTTCTAGATCTTATTATCTGTTAGTGACAGCGTGGAAAATAAAGCCCATTTTCCAGAGTTCCAGAGCCAATCTTATGTCAGCTGTCCTTGCCAGGCTTCCTCTTCCGTTTTCTACCTAGCTCTTCTACGTGTTTCATGATCAGGGTCTCCATCCAAATGGAAGTCTTACCCAGCACATCTTGCAGGGAAGAAAAGATAAGGAGAAAAGAGGCTCCAATGATGTCACTCAATCTCGAGAGAGGGATTCTCCTCTGCTCACCAAAAGCCACTAACTCTGTGCTGAAGACATATATTACCTTGACTTTGGAAAGAGGGATCAGGGCATATATCCTTGAGTTCCATCCAGAGCTTATAGAATGCCTCTGACAAAAAGTGTATCATGACGGCAGAGAAGAAAATAACTTGCCATTCTGATTGAGAAGACTTTAACTTGAAATTGGGAAGGAAGATGAAATATTCTCAGTTAAAATGGGAAAAATATTAAGATAGTCAGCATCACTTCTGATATTAAAAAAGAGAAAAAAAGATTAACAGTGGATGAGGTGCCCGGTAATTCGAAGGAGAACATGGTGGAAAGTACAAGATTCTACATATATTTCAGCAGATATAACAATGCATACAGTATAGGTTAGAGGAAAAAAGTCAAGGTGAACTTGAGGCTTAGTAAAGAAGATCAATTTTACCTCATAAATATCACTGAGACTGGTGGTATAGAATTCATTATGAAGACAGTGATCAAAAGTTGTATCTTGTTCAAAAGAAATCAATCAGATAGAAATGGAAGCAAAATTAAATTACAGCTTAAAGAATTTGTAACTGAATGTACATGTATAAATGTGAGGAGGTCATTGCCTAGAAACCATTTGGGTGAAGAAGAAAAAAGAGAGTCTTGCAGGCAGCCTACCAGAGTGGCAGTGTTCTACAGAGTGTGTTGCCACGTAAGAATGCATTTAATGTATTTCTGAAACAGAAGAAAAAACTGGGCTTGAGTTGTGATGGTGTAAACAGTGTTCAAAGGGACTATACTCTCCTGCCTTCATGTGTCCGTGAAATAACTTTCATTCGAGGAAGGGATGGTATGCCAGTCAAACTTCTATCTCCTCTCCACCAATTATTCACTCCCCCAAGATGGGAAAATGAGTGAGCTATCAAACTGATGTGAATAGAAAGAATCTGACATCAGTTGATTTACTTTTTTTGACTGAAATGAGATAATGACATAGAAGTCAGGTGTCACACGTTTGACCTCTCTCTCAAGGCTTGAGACAAATGAGACAATGATTCCTCTTCTGGATGGATAATTATCTGTTTTGATAGGAGTTCCACCTATAAGTTATAGAGTGCCTCTGACAACAGGAATATCATGGTGACTGATAATTATCTGCCTTAGAGACTCCTCTCCCCATGAGGAGTCCAAGATCCAAATTCAGGGAGCAAGTTTTGGAAAGCACGATTGTGGTTGCAGGTCCAAGCACACCTGCTCCAGTCCAGATACAGTCATAATAAAGTAGATATATTGATCTCATATGTCTGTCACTTCTGTCTATTTCTCACATGAATCCCTAAAATTCTAATCAAGGGTACTTGAATTATTTTGATTTTGGAAATATTTACACAATCCAAAATATAGCTCTATTAAAAAATGTTATTTTCAGAGCTCAAGGCACACAGGTCACCTGGAGATCTAAATCCTACATTCTTTATGATCTAGTTCAGATGTCACTTCTATCCTTGACTACTATAGCCAACAAAGTTGAGTTTTCTCTAGATTATTCTAAGTTCCTTAGAGCAAAAACCAATAAGTCATAAACTTCTTTGTATGTCATCATCTTCATTGTCAAACCTGTTACCACCTCTGTCAGCTGAGTTAGGAGTTTCAGAGTCATTCTAGGCTTCTGTCTCTAATTCCTGCTCCCTCATATCTCATATGACAATATGTTCCATTTGCCCTAGACATCAACTTTCACTCTTAAGAGCACCCTTTACGGATGATAAATGATATGGTCACCCTAAACCTATATCCAACCTTGTCTTCTTCTTATGTCTTAGATTAAGTCCTCTGTATCCCCATCCTTAAAATATAAGTCCTAGCATAGACTCTCATCAAGTCTCATTACTGTAATAGCCTTCTAGTTACTCTCCCAAAGGCAAGCCTTCAATTCTCTCTTCCACAGCTGCCAGAGCAGTCTGTCTAAAACTCGAATGTGTTCATGCTATTTCCTTATTTAAAACCATTCTATTGCTCCCCATAGACAAGCCCAAACTGCAACATCTGGCCTCTGATTACATCTAATATCCCACCAGTTTCTCCTTGTAAATCGAACTTTAGTCACATCAAAAAGCAAGTGTACACACACCTTTCCTCTTTGTTTTTGCCCATGCTGTCTCCTTCAGCTGGAATACCCTTTCCTCCCACTGCCCTGTTTTTCCAAAGTATCTGGCAAACTGTTGTTCATCCTTTAGGACTCAGCACAAGCATCACCTAATACCAGACACCTTCCTTCACCACCCCTGACTGCCCAGTTTGGATTATGGGACCTTTCTCTATGTGGCCATAATAACTTGGGTTCATCTCCATTGAATTTATAGTACCATATTTTTTGCTTTACATATTTATTTCTCTCACTAGACTAGGATATCCTTGAGAATTAAGAACCCCTTTTTCCTGCTTCGGGGGACCAGGGTTAGAAATACCACTCCATAGTGGGCAGTCCATAAATATTTCTTACAATATTTATCACAAAACCCTTTAAGCATACAGAAAAAAAATGATACTACAAACATTTGTGTAGCTACCACTTGGATTCTGTCAGTATCATTTTCACTAAACTGCTTTATCACGTTCCCATTCATTCCTCTGTGCATGCATCAATCCATCTTGTTAGTATTGCATTTAAAAGTAAGTTGAAGACATTGATGCATTTCCCCCCAAATCTGTCAGCATGTATATCATTAACTAAAGTTCATTATTTTTTTGGTTATAAGATTTATGTACAATGAAATGTATAAATCTTCAGTATGGATTTGTTGATTTTTGACAAATACATATATTTGGATAACCTATCTTTTCTCCATTGAATTGTGGTTGCATCTTCGTCAAAATTCAGTTGACTATATTTGTGTGGATTTATTTCTAGGCTCTCTATTTAACTACATTGATCTATGAGTCTATTTTTTCACCAATACCACTCTGTCTTGACAACTGTATCTTTATAGTAACTCTCGAACTTGGTAATTTCTACCATTTCCTTTCAACTTGTACGTCTTTCAACACCAGTTCTAGTTCGGATCTGATAGTGACAAATTCTCTTAGTTTGATCTAAAAATGTCTCATTTTGTATTCATTCTTAAAGGATATTTTTCAAGATAGAGAATTCTAGGTTAACAGTTTTCCCTTTCAGCTCTTAGAAGATTTTGTTTCACTGTATTCTAGCCTCCATTTTTTTCTAACAAGAGATCAGTAATAATTTGAACTGTCATTCCTCTTTATAAAATGTGTTCATTTTCTCTGGCTACATTCAGAATTTCCTCCTAATCTTTGCTTTTCAGCAGTTTGGCTATGTTTTGTCTGGGCATGGTATTCTTTGAATATATCCTGCTTAGGTTTTTCTAAGCTTCTCAAATTTGTAAGTTTGTCTTTCACCAAAATAAAAAAATTGGACCATTATTTCTTCCCCATTCTTTCTCGCTTCTCCTTCTGGGACTTGAGTTACACTTAATGATACATTTTCATATTTTGCCATGTGCCTCTGAGGCTCTGTTCAATTTTTTAATATTTTTTCTCTAATTTTCAGATTCACTAATTTCTAATGAGCTGTCTTCAAGTTTACAGCCTCTCCTGCCATCTCCTTTTTTTCTGGTTAAGCCTATCCAGTGAATTTTTAAAATCTCAAATATTGTATTTTTCAATTCTAGAATTTCCATTTCATTCTTTGTTATTCTTTTTACTTTGCTGCTAAACTTCACCTTTTTCTAATTCATTACAAGCATATTTTCTTCCTTACCTTACCATCATTATAATAGCTACTTTAAAATTCTTTCCAGCTATTCCAACATCTGGCTCATCTTGGGGTTGGCCTTCATTTACTTTCTTTTCTCTTGAGGATGGTGCAAATTCTCCTGATTCTTTGTATGTGAAATAATTTGAGATTGTGGATTGCTAGAATCTAGATTGCTAGGTTCTATTTTATTCCTCTACAGAGAGTTTTGTTGTTGAGACAATTAGTATGATAAGCCTCAGACTTCAAACTCTTTTTCTTGACAAGGCTGCTTGGGATCTGCCCCAAACATTTACGTTTCAGGGGTCAGTCAGAAGTTGGGATATGTTTATAGACAAAAGTTTAGGCTCCTTCTCTCTGATTTATCAATTTCCAGAGGCTGTGTTGTCCAGAACTTTGCTTTTTGTTTCTTTAGATTAAAAAGACTTCAGGTTTTCTATCACAGCTCTAGCATTCTACATCTATAGGGAAAACTGAGGTCTTTCCTCACTCAGTTTATAAGCCATGAAAATGGGACTCACCCAGTGTCTTCCCCTTCATCTAAGCGTTGATTCCCCTCCAGAAACTACCTTCAATTTGTTGCTCTCCAGCACCTTCTGGCTGTTGGCTTTGTGTTTTTGTTTAGATTTTACAGTTGTTCTCTGCAAAAGGGTCAGTCAGATGAGAGCTTACTCAGATGTTACTAGAAGCAAGCCTTGACAATTCATAAATATTTATCGAATTAAACCTTAGTCTGGCACCTCAAGAACAGAGACCTTTACCTATTCACTTAGTGGTATAACACAAGTGCC
The DNA here is from genome assembly GCF_021613505.1 of Equus quagga. Classification (NCBI taxonomy): domain Eukaryota; kingdom Metazoa; phylum Chordata; class Mammalia; order Perissodactyla; family Equidae; genus Equus; species Equus quagga. The sequence continues at coordinate 114,792,408 of NC_060274.1, read as the reverse complement.
AGGAATCGTGCATGGTATATTTTAAGCACTCAATAAACATTTGTTGAATAAATGAGTAGGTGAATGGTTATCATAATAAGACCTTATATACAATTAACATTTACATTTTTCATGTACCTTAACTGGCTTTCTCAGAAATTGAACACACACTAAAAAGGATCATAACCCATAATCTCTTTTCAAAACTAGCAACTGTTTACATTTTGTCATATTTGCTTTGTGTATCTCTTTAAATTAAAGAGTCACGAAATTAGATACAAAATAGAAGTCCCCTTAATATATTAACTTTTTACCTTAACTTTGGACTCCAGTATATTATATCTTTAAATCTCAATTATAGAGAGTTCATTAATCTTTCCAATTTCCCAAAAGGAAGAAAGGAATATAAAACTAGGTGGTAATAAATGATTCTTCCAAAAGAATTCAATAAGCAATAAGTTAGAAAAATGCTATATTCAACAAAATAAAACTTTATGGTGAATCTTCTCAGAGCTAAAACACATCGTAAACCACGAAGGATGGGATATAGTACACAGCACTTCCCCAAACATATCTGACCTTGGAACACTATCCTACAGCACCTCCCAGGACTGCTGTTCTCCACAACTCACTTTGGGGAAAGCTGATACGGAACAGTCCCATATTTCTGATGCCAAAACTTAGGCATGAAAAGTCATCCTTTGATAGAGTGGATCAGCATCCTCTCTCTTTTGTTCCCCAAATGGCATATTCTCTCCTTCATCTGTTGAGCCTGGATTTCATTTCTACCTTTCCCTTACATTCACCTTGAGTAAAGCCCGTCATCGTCCTCGGTTATTTACATGTTGATTCAAACATAAAAGAGAATAAAACAGCAGAGCAGACTGAAGGAGCGATTAAGAACCTGGAGATATAAAAGGCAATTGCTTTCAAGAGGATTCACCCATCACACAGGGCTTTCTTTCATGATTAAATTCTTTTTGAAATCCTAAATCAAAGGTGCAGCCTATCAGAGAGCTAGGAAATCCATAACAAAAAAAAGTGTCATTGATGAGAGCCGTTTTGTTATTATACTGAGTGCTTTTGACAGCATTTGCTGCCTTAGCACATGCTGGAAACTGAAATACATGCTGAACATTTCCTTTATATACAAAATTCTACAGTGAAGTGCCCAGTGAGAGAGAGAAAAAAAGAAATAAAACATAGTTGGCAAAGTCAAAGCAAGCAGAATTAATGCCTCAGAACCACAGCCCAGGCATCTCCAGCTCCCCACGGAGATTGGCTGGAAACTATAGCTTTCATTCATTCCGTTCAGAACTCTATTAATTTTTTTCTGCTTGGCTGAGTCAGGACTATATAGGGGACAGAAAGGGGCAGGACAAATCCATTTTTAAAACTCTTCAATCGAATCCTGAATAGGCACCAGCAATATTCAAGAAGTAAGAACCATGAGTAATAACTGTCCTTGGGGACCCAGAAGCATTTCCTAATCAAGGACTAAAGAGTCTCAACCTAGGCACAGCACATATAAGCTCAGTTAATCAGTTATGCAGGTTCCGCTAATAAATATGGCTTCCACTTGGTGTTATTTCCATTCCTCATTTTCACTTTGAAGTAACTGATGTCAAAAGAAATTTAGGAGGGAGTGGAAGGAAGTGAGGGTCAGAGTGATGTGTCCTTAGATCTGCCCTAGTTGGACAAACAAAAAAAGTACATTGATAAATGGCAAATAAGTCTTTTCATGTGGGGACCCAGCTGTCAAGCCTGTGTGATCAGGAGGATCAGGTGAAAAGCAGTAGACCCAATGGCCACCGGGTGTGTTTTTTTCTTTTGGTGAGGAAGATTGGCCCTGAGCCAACATCTGCACCAGTCTTCACCTATTTTTCATGTGGGACACTGCCACAGTATGGCTTAATAAGTGGTGTGTATGTCATGCCTGGGATCTGAACCCGTGAACCCCAGGACGCCAAAGCAGAGCACACAAACCTAACCACTATGCCACCAGGCCAACCCCTTTCTTTCTTTTTTAAAAACTGATAGCAGTAATTTTCTGATTACCACAGAAATGTTTTCTCATTTATTTAATCAGACCAGAGAGGTATAATGAAAAAAGTAAAAATCACCCCTATGCATATATTAGTACTGTTAACACCTTGGTTCATATTCATCTAGATTTCCATTATACATAAGTCACACATTTTTAATATGCTATAAAAATGTATTCCTCCTTTGCATGCTGTTTTGTAAGTTTATTCCACTTAATTATATATCACGATCATCTTTCTGTATAAATAACTACATCATCATTTTGAATAACTATAACGAATTTCCTTAATTTGATATATCACAATTCATTTGCCTAAGCTCATTGTTGAATATTTAATTTTTGACGATTATAATGCATTATAAATACATTTGCTTATATATCTTTGCATATTTTATGATTTACTTAGGAAAAAACTCACATGTGCAACTGCTGGGTCAAAGAACATGCATATTTGAAACTTGTGTACATTTTGCCAGAATGCACTTTGTTGGGGGAAAGCGTATCAGTTTACACTCACACCAACAGTATATGAGAGTCTGTACTTAGCTTCAGTACTCGGGATCTGAGATGCTTCTCATCCGAATTGGGGCTTTACCCACACTAGAGAGTCTGACTCACTGAGGATGGAGTCTGAGCCCGATTCTTCTTTATACCCTCCAAAGCACTGAAAATGGCGTTGGTTCTACACTGGACACTCAGTAAAGGTTCTGATAAACCGGGAAAGTTCTTACCATGCCCTCTAGGCCCTACAGTCTCTGTCTACCCTCATCACCTTTCTAGATCCCTCTCCCATGACCCTCCCACTTTGCCTGCTCCAACTACGCTGATATCCTTGCTGTTCCTCCAACACACTTAGCATACTCCCACTAAAGCCTTGACACCTGCTATTTCCTTCTCCTGGAAATTTCTTTCCCTGATATCCACAGAGCTCATTCCCTCAGGATGCTGCTCAAAGGCCGCATAATCAGTGAGGTCTTCCTATTTCACTCGCAACTCCCTCGACATTCACTATCTTCCTTCCATTATATCTATTTTCTCCAGTATCTTTATTACCATGAGATGCTATATACATAACTTGCTTACCTTATTCACTTTCTGCTTCCACCCCCAGAGTAGGATTTTTGTCTGTTTTGTTTACTGCTGTATTCCCAGCACCTAAAAGAGGTGCTCAGTAAATATATATTGAATGAGGAAATTAATTTATTAAAATGAAGAATGGATGAAGACAGCTACAAGCAAAAACTTAATTGCTGGAACCATAAATGAGAGCACAATGAGAGAAAGTACACATATAGGTAAACAGAATAAGGCTAAAATATAGACCTGAGTTCCATCATCGGGGTTGTACAGCCATTCAATACCTATTTGAAGGAAATGGGAGAATACCCGCAGCCTTGAAAAGTTTACAGTCCATTTGGGAGTAGAAAACTCATATGATATTTTTATAAAATACATACTTCATAGTAAAAATAAATTAGCAAGGAAGAATCAACTTGATGTTGATATTGGGGAGGTGTGACTGGAGCCACAATTTGCAAATAGAGAAGGTGGTTTAGGAAAGAAGAGAAAGGATTCTAAGAGGATGTCAAGTTGTGAACATGTGAACGGGTGTGTTCAGCGTGTGAGGGAGAAGAGAAGAGAGCGTTTTCATTTACTCGTCCACATCAGTTAGGCATCTTTGATATGCCAAGCATTAAGCTGGGAAGTGGGAGGCAAAGCCCAGACCCTGCCCTCAAGGAAACTACATCCCAGCTGGGCAGAAATATATGTAAATTATCATTGTACCAGCACCACCCAGAGGGCGCTATTTGTAGCAAACACAAGGGGCCCTCAACCCAAGTGAGTATGCGAGGGAGGAGGGGGGTATTGCCAGACAGGTGGTCTCTGAGCTGAGTTTCGAAGGACATGTCAAATAGGAATTAGCCAGGAAGTGCTTACAATGAGGGGAGAGCACCCGCGCCAAAGCTCTGAGGCAAAGAGAAAGGTGTGCTCACGGAGCTGCAGGGAGAGGAGTGCAGCTGAGGCAGAGAGGCCCAACCCAGTAGTGAGCCACGTGGTGGGAGAGCTGAGCAAGCCCAGGGGATGGGGAGTCTTCTCTACTGGATTCGTCTCCACCCCGAAGAAACTGGCCTCCATGGAAGGACTTAAGAAGGGCAGTCAACCCTAATCTTTAATAAGCTCATTTCACAAAACTTCAGACACATGGAACAAACCAAGGACTCAATAGGACCTGAAGTCTCTGCCAGAATCAAGGGACCAAAGGAAAAAGGTGAAAGGTGAAATTCAGACTTCAGCCCTCAAAAAGCGAGCAGTAGTGGGTGTCCCAGGTGACAGAGGGGGACGGCAGGAAAGGGCACTCTGTACAGGAGATGGTCCTGGCTGCTGCCAGCTCTGGAAAAGCAGAAGGATTGGGGGCAGAAATCAGGAGCTACACAGCGTGGGCTCTGGCTTATTTTCCGGTCGTTTCCTTCCCCCGTGTAGTTCCATCTGCTCTCCCGTCACTAGTGATTCATAGGATGTTGATCCAATCAAAATTGACTTTTATTGAATAAAGAACTGAATCTATGACAAACCACAAAAGCCTTCCTACTTTGTGTCATTTGTCATCATTGTTTTTCCATTGCAACAAAGAGTTGGGGATACGAACAGCAACTGGCCTCTAGGCTGAGCATGTGTACTAAAGAAATGTTTCATTATGATAGTGCTTCTGCATACCAGAATCACCTGGAAAACTTTAAAAAGTACTAATGTCTGATTTCCACCCCAGAGATTCTCCTTAAATGGGTTTGGGGTGGTACCTGGGAATCAGTGATTATAATGTACCTATTAAATGTTCTAAGAAATCCAATTATAAAGATCGAGTTTGACAGTGTGTCATCTAGAATTTCCTAAATTTATTTCACTGTGGAACCAACCATTTCTTGACAGAACACTTATTAGCATCTAACAAAACACTAATCTTCAACAAAACATAATTTGAGAAGTGCTAGTATTTCTTTTTAAAGAAATAAATGTCCAAGAAAAATTGTGTACATTTATCGCTGTTTTATGTTTACTATCAACCATGTTAGAAAGAGAACCTAGAAACAAGCCTGGACTTTCATTAATCCTCCTGATTTAGGTGTAATTGTTTTCAAGCAAATGATAAGCAAATAAACAAGCATGTAGATTTTCCTCTTCTACTAGAGACTGCCTTTTAAACAGAAAAGGAAACCCACTTCCCCATGACTCTGTCTTTCGCTCGGCCAGTTGAGCTACAGTAAACCCTGCTCCAGGATCACAAATAATATTTCCTCAAAGCAAGGATCTTAATATTTACAGCCCCTTCTCATTCTTCTCGTGACCTGTGGGCACAGGTTTGTGATCCACAAAATAGCTAGTCCGTGTAAGTAACTTAATAAATATTAAATAAACACTGTGGAGGCAGCACATGGCAGAGGAAATTGCACACCCTCCTGAAACAGCCAGAGCCGAGTCTAAACCACATCTCCACTACTTATTAGCTTCGTGTCCTAGGGCAGACTGACCTCTCTGATCCTCAGTTCGACTAAAGAACTGAAGATGCCTGAAATATTTAATTTTCAGGTTTTACATGTAAACTGCCTGACTTAAATAAGGTGCCCAATAAATATTTGTTGATTGATCGAAAGATTTCTAAAGTGATCACATAGTTATGTTTTATCAAAAACTGCTTTAAAAATTTTTTCAGGGTATAATGTGAGGCAGGGTTTAAAATAAAGATGTTTTTGTCTGTTCACAGGTATTTGTGAAACAGTGTGCATTCTGCTGGAGGCTCAAACATCTGTAGCCCTCTGAAATAGTCGAGGTCACAGCCATGTTCATAAATCCTCAATTTTCTGTTCCTCAACAGGTATTCACAATAAGCTCCTCCAGGTTTCTGTCTACGTAAGCATATTCATGCCAAGGGTTTATGGGCAGCCAAATTTGGAGTTAGTGATGAAAACAAGGATATAAAGGCTGCTCTGAGGGCACATTTTGAAGCAAGAACATAGAAAGACCAAAGAAATTGAGGGGGAAAATCTTGAAAATATCTGTTCCAATTCCGATCTAACACTCAGAACTGTCCAATCCCAGAAGCTTCTTTGGGTAGATGGCAATGTTGTTTTATTCATGTTCTTGGAGACCAAATGTAAAGTAACCTGAGGTGTAAAATTAACGAGGAAGATATGCTATCTCACAGGGTAATTTACATTACAACGTATTAAAGATTTCTTCACTTGTGACCACTCGTATCTTTCAAAATGGATTCCCACTCTTGACCACGTTATAAAGGAATTGAGAAAAAATGGGTGCCCTCTTCTCTTACTCAAGCTCCCCAACATTGAAGAATCGTTCAATTGCTTTCCTTTAGTTTAGAGGTTAAAGTTGAAAATTCCCTTTTCATATATAACTCTTTTTTTTAACTGCTTTATTAAGGTATGATTGATATACACAAAGCTGTAGATAATTAATGTATAAAACTTGATGAGCTTGGAGATAAGTATAGACCTGTGAAACCATCATTAATATCAATGTCATAAACTTACCTATCTCTTCCAAAAGTTTCCATCCGCCCCTTTGGTTTTCTGTTTTTTGAGGTTTCTTTCTTCTGTTGTGGCAAGACCAGGTAACATAAGATCTACTCTCTTAGTAAATTTTTAAGTGTACAATACAGAATTGTTCATCATAAGCCCTATGCTGTACAGTAGATCTTCAGAAATTATTTATTTCGCAAAACGGAAATTTTATACCATTTGACCAACACTTCCCATTTCCCCATCCCCCTGCCCCAGGCAACCACCATTCTACCCTATGCTTCTACGTGTTTGACTATTTTAGATTCCACATGTAAGTGGCACCATGCAGTATTTGTCTTTCTGTGTCTGGCTTATTTCACTTAGCATAACGTCCTCCAGGTCCATCCCTGTTGTAACAAATGACAGGATTTCCTTCTATTTTAAGACCAAATAATATTCCACTGTATGTGTATACCACCTTTTCTTTATCTAGTCATCTGTCAATGGACACTTAGGTTGCCTCCATGTCTTGGGTATTGTCAATAATGCTGCAATGAACATAGGAGCGCAGATATCTCTTCGAGATTTAGATTTCAATTCCTTTGAATATATACCCAAAAGTGAGATTGTTGAAAATTCTTTCATGACCTAGAGACCAGCTTCCCTATCTTACTGACTTAAACTCTTCTGCTCACCCTCCACTCACTTCTAAGTCTCCTGACTCCAGTCATATTAGGCTATCCTTTCCTCAAATTCTCCTGCTGACCCCAGGCCCTCCCAACCTTGGCCATGAGTATTCTACCTGCCTCTCCCTGCACCTAACTAGCACTTATTCAGCCTCTTGATCTTCTCTTTCCTACCTCCAGCCGGGCTTTTGTCTCCTAGTTTATATAGATAGACAACTGTGTGCATATATGTGCATACTAGGGAGACAAGTTCTGACCCAGTAAACTCAACTCGAACCACTTGCTCATAATTGTTTCTTAGAACTTCCTTTAGAGCATTCATCCCAGCATTCTTAGGGGCCTTATCACCCCTCGACTCTTCATGTCAATCATGGGGCCCACTATTTTCTTTTTTCTTTCTTTTTTTATACTTAATTACCTATGCTTTTTCATGCCTATTTGTTTCAACTAAGAGAATCTTTATGCTAGAGCCCAGGTTAAAAATCAAGGGTAGAATGGGGTTTAGCAGACTCCACCATGCAGAAACAATTTTCTGTCTACTGTAAATGTACATATGCTGTGTAGTGTGATGAAGATTATCCAGACTCATGGTCACAGGAAAACTTTGACTTAAATCTCAGGTTTGCTACCAAGTGACTCTGCTCTGTGACCTTCAATAATTAATTTTAACCTGCAGGTCTAATGATTATTCTCAGTGTTGTTGTGAGGGCTAAATGAGGCAATATGTATAATATGATTATTGTGGTGCCTAACAAATGGTAAATGCTGAAGATGTTTTAGCTATAATATATTACCTGTAAAGCAATACAATTATCTGCTAGGATAGTTGAGTCCCTGCAGACCTTAACATATTTAATTCTATAAGTGCCATTTATAAGTGTATGTAATCAAAGGTAATGATATGTTATAATACATAGTTAAGGTGGTGGCTATAGTCATTAACAATGAATGAACATGAGTTTTCAATTTTTACATTAAAAACTTAATAAATAATGTGTGATATTTTGGTAACAAAAAATATAACTTTTTTTATCATAAAGTTGATAACTTAATACTTGATTTTAATACTTGAATTTAAGGTCCATCCTAACCCTATTTTTGACCTAACAATCTGGGTAAACTAATGAAAGGGATGTAGTCTTACAGTTCAATTCTATACCCATTATTTGGAATTTTTAAAATTAATTCAACAAATATTAATGGAGCTTCAAGCACTGCGCTAGTTGGAAGAAAATGATGTTAATTGGGTTTATTATATTTTTGATAATTAGATTTTCGGGAGAGTTCACAAAATCCTATGTCGTGGAAATGGAAGTTTTCAATAAAAAAAATGAAATGCAATACTTTTATAATGCTACTAACTGTGTGTGTGAGGAATTACCCGCTATGGAAACAACTGAGTTGTGAGTAGTAATCAAGAGGTTAAACTAAACCACATGAGTACAACCCCTCTGAAGAATAAACGGTAAATGGAATATGGCCGAGATCAAACGTTTCATCAGTAATGAGCCCCATCTACCGAGGAGTCTGGTTAACTGAGGACAGGTTGGTTGCTCTCTGGAAAAGAACAATGATCATAGAGGTAAGTGAGAGACCAGCTTGGGCATTTTTTCCTTCTTCATTTCAGCCCAGACAGAATTTGGGATTGTCTGATTCATCATGTTTTCAGAAAAAGAAACATTCTCCAAATTAAAAAGAAATCTTCGCTTAGTCCATCTCTTCCCTGGGCCTTTAATCTTAATGGAAAACATTGGCCAATTATCTCTTTTTCCATGGCCAGTCCTTTATCCAAGATTCTTGTCATAATTTGCATTTTTAATTACAGCTTATTTTTAAACTGAATTTTACATAAATATCAACTGCTCCATGAACCGTAGAAAAATCTCCTACTCTTTGACATGAAGTGTTATTTATCTCAGGCAATGGGATGCAATGCTATTGTTTCAGACATTGATTAGTTCTCATTTTGAACCATTTAAGACAGTTCAGCATGCGAGCTGTTCATTACTCCAGCAGAAGAAAGAAAGGAAGGAAAGATGGAAGGGAAAGAGGGAGGAAAGGATAAACTCAACTTCAGGCAATACTGTTGAAAAATTGGAGTGTTTCTGCACATCCACAGATCAGACATTTAGTCCCAAGAAGTATCAATTTTTTTCTTTCCCCAGGTTATAGAATAATCATGCTTTTGTTCAAATCCTCAACATGACCACAAGAAAACTAAAGTCTGAAGAGACTCTCTGTAGGCTGTGTATTTAGAAGTCAGTAGCTTCAGAGAACATGCCTCTTTCTGCGTTTTATCAGTCTGTTGCTAGAAGAAAGAAACTTAAAGTTGCTTACAAGTGACTAACAAGTTCCATAATCAAGATTTCTTAAGGAAATATAAAGTATACTATTGAAAGAACACAGAAGATCATTCTAATGGAAAATATGCTACTTGGTAAGCTACAAGATGATGGTAACAGGGAAAATGTAGAGAGGAGTCACTTGGTCTAATGCATCCACATTTAAGAATAAGTGCATATAAGGGTTCACACAGCAATTAAATCCCTCTCAACACAAAAACCTTGAAGTTGGAGCTCTTGGTGTATCTCTCCACTAATTCTGCCGGTATGTAGAGCAGAAGTTGGCACAAGAAAAGAAAATTGTTATTATTTCAGTTGTGGAGACCACTGAAGACCAACTGCAAAGTTACAGAAGGAATTTTTGTGTGGACATGAATCCCATTACATCAAAGCCCGCTAACCGAAGCTCTTAGAAAAACCAGTGAATCACTCCAAACACTAGAAAGAGATAATGGGTATTACTTCCTTTGATCCAAGGCTTATCTTTATTTATGCACAAGAGAGAATACACACTACGTAGTCTTCTAAACACGTGACCCAAAATGTCATATTACATTAGAGGTAACAGAAAGCATATCCGAAAGAAAAGCAAATACTAGGAAAGGCCATCTCATCTTTTTAGTGAATCTTTTGGTATTTAGAATCACCTCTGTAATGACCACTTGTTGGGTTTGCACAGAATCCCTTCCTCCTCCTTTGCTAAGAGTACCCCACTTTTCTTATTATGCTCTCGTCTACTCCTTATGCTCTCATCTACTCCTTATGCTCTCTGTGGGACAGCCAATCTTGACATCCAGTCGCATCTGCCAAAAGAGTGAAGTATCACTCAGGTTCACCAATTGGAGTGCATTATTTTCCTAACTAGAGTAACTTGTTTGGGCATGGACATATGCCGCCAACACAGCCAATTAAATTCTCCCTTGAGATTGGTTGCTGGGAGAGACAGGATCTCTCTTGGGAGAATGGGGGTCACAAGCAATGAATGTATACTTTGGATTACCACTGTCCATCTTTCCTAAAATGTGGCTACAGACTGTGTGAAAAAAAAAAGCCCACATAAAAAAAGCAGAACCACAAAATAGAAATTGAAATAGAAAATGTGATGACATTATTCAAGCCCCTGGATCCAGTTGTGCCCCAACTATTCAGACTTCCCTGTAACATGAACCAATACATTCCTCATTTTGTTTACGTTGTTTGTGGTGAGTTTCTGTCACTTGCACCTGAACAAGACCTGACTAATATGACACAAACATGTGTCCATGGTTATGAGCACCCAACACAAAGTGTCAAATCAAAAGACTACAAACTGGAAAGCTGCAAAGATCCAGACTTGATGATTTCCCCAGTTCTATAACAAATGCTATGGAAACAAAATGACTGAAAACCTGAACTCAAACTTTTTCAGGTTTGACTTGTCTAGTATCAGAACATCACATCGTGCCTTGAGACTTTAAGATTTAATATTACGACAATTGTACTACAGGTTAGCAAACAGCAATTTGTGTGTCCTAATGACCATGATGAATCCTCTAGAGACAGTTTAGTTTTGCTTTCCCATAGCTTCAGATAGCATCCGTAGACCTAACCAGCTTTCTACCCCAAAGAAGCTTAACGTCTTTTGTCATTGAGGGTAGAAAGATAACATGGGTAAAACAGAAGGATCTATTGGAAAACAAAAATTTCAAAGTGTGAGCTCTACTTAGGGTAGATCAACAGATGGCTCAACAGTGCCACCCTCCTACATGACCTGTCACTCTTGCTACTGACTTCCTCTCTGTAAAGAAGAGGAGGATATGGTAGAAGCCCAGACATGACCTAAAGAGTTGTGAAAAAATTCCAAAATGACAGACATCCCAATGAGGCACATGTTTCTGTCTTAAATTCCATTCCCTACATTTCACACATAGGCTTCGCATGTCCTTAACTTTTAGCTGAAGTCTACATTTGGTGGCTGTAGCTGTTGTTTTCATAGCCTGGAACTGTTTAAGTCATCTTGACTCCAACAAAATAAACTTCAGGATTTTGACCCTCTGAATTCAAGTAATTCCATAGAGTAGTTATGTAAATTACATTGTAACCAATCCACCCTTCTTAAACAAAGTTTACCTTTTTCTCTCCAATTGTGAACAATTCCAAAGGAATCTTGCTCCATGTCCTACCTTATAATTCCTTGACTCAGAGCCCATGAGAGCCTTATAGCCAGTTGCCCAAGAGCTGAGAAAGCTAGAAAAGCAGAGGTAAGAATTCACTGGCTTCCTGGCTGTAAGAAATTTCAGGAGCACTGTAATAATGAAACCATAGCAATGTATTTCCTCTGTTTTTCCTTCTCTTCTTAAACCATGCCTCCAATGACATGACATCCCAGAAAATGGAGAAGACAAGTATTGTAAAGTGGCTAAAACAGTCCCCTGTCTTACAGAAACTTCAAGGAGAAATTGCCACTGAAATTTTATTGGAGGCCTTCTTATGGCAATTTCTACCAAGGGCTATAAAAATGTATCATTCCCTTCGACCCAAAAATTCCACTCCTGGGAATGTTTCCTCAGGAAATAATTCAACAGAAGGAAAAATAAGTGCACAATAATGTTATTTGCAGTTCCATCTAAAAGAGCAAAGCATCAGAAGCAATCTAAATGTATAACAATAAGGAATATTTAAATAAATTATTGTGTATAACTCAATGGAATATTACACAGACATAAAATTATAACTATACTATCTTGATATAATATTCAGTGGAAACACATAAAATGTTACATTCATTATTATTATTACAACTATGAAAACTAAGAATGTATATGGAAGAACCCTAGAAGGGAATATTAAAAAAAGTAATCGTGTTAAGATTGGGAGGTCTTTGGTGATGTTTCTTTTGTCAAAATTAATTTACGCTGTGGTTATAAATCAACAGCAGCAAGGACAAGAACCTGCTTCTTCTTCAGGGGAGAAAAGTCAGCCCTAGTTATCCACTCATTCCCTAAAGAGACTCATACTGAGCAGCTCCTATGTGCCAGAGTTCATGCAGAATTAGGGATATATTCATGTGAAGTCACATATGCCCTAGCCAACATTTCTTCCCCTTTGTTCCATGGAATTAGAAAATATTACAGCACTTTGTCATCTTCTATTTCTGTAATTACCATATTTTGTCAAAAACTGGAAGCCCATTTCCCCCCATATATTCAATATCTCTGAAACAGAGATGCATTTCTGCTTGATGACATCTTAACATCACTGTCACCCAGGTGGCAGTTGTGACAAAGTTGTAACTACCTCCACATGTGCAAATTCAGTCATAGATCTTCATATGGTTATCACTTTAGTTGAATCCTTTGCACTGTTGCTAGTACAAATGATGAGTTTCATTGCTGTCTTTTAAAGATTGTGCTATCATTCTGCATTAAATAAGAAGTGATTGTACCTGTGGAAAGGCATAAATATTGAGCAACAGGGTATAAATCTAACAACAGTGGAGCAAATATCTTTGTTAGAGGAATGATTACAATTCCACATCTTCCTGCAATAACAATCAATTTATTTACTTGTGTTTTCCTTATTATACATGCACAAAGATGGTAAATGATAAAAGAAAAACCTAAGTCTAAATAAGTCTAAAATAGTCTCTTGATGATGTAAAATAAAAATATTAAGATGTAAGAAACATGGTGTCATAGTTTAACTGGGAAGCTTTGTTTTCAGTGTTATATAAAATGATGATACCCCCTAAAAATCAATGGCTAGTACAGCTTCAATAAATACAGTAATTGACAGCACCATCCATTGATGACATGACTTCCTTTCATCTTTGTTTTCACTTTCTCCTGGTTGATACACAGGATTTCCACAATTTCCTCTACTTCTGATCCTTGCTGGCGAATTCGAGTGCTAAGTATGAAGAAATCAAGATTCTGGAGAATGTTCTCTATTCTGGGCCATTATTGAGGTCATTGCTACTAACTGTTCGAAGGAAGGTACAGGGAGATCCCTGGAGAGAGGGAAGACCTCCTCTGAGAGATCTCTGCCCATTTAGAGGCAAAGATCACAGCAGCAGGCTGACCCTGACGCTGTCCCTTGCGTTGTGATGGGAGGAGATCAGAACTAGGAAGAGATTATGAAATGGCTGCATCAGAAGGAGTTTCTCAAATTTATATAAATTTTTCTTTGAATTAGGTAGAAGACATCCACAGCCCAGTTTCCACGAACTTGCAAGCATTGTGGCATTGATAAAGTCCTAGAGTCCTTCAGCCTGACATCTGCCTTCTCAGTAAGGCTCTAGAAGGTCACAACTCTGTGCAAAGAGCCTACAAACAGTCTAATATTAACATGGCTCCATTCCCTTAATATCCTTAAGCCTTACTGTCCCTTTATTCATGGACAACCAACACACTTTAAAAAAAAACAAGTCTCAAGAGTCATTGCTAGGTTTCTATTCTTTTGTCCTTCGTAAATGATACGCAAAAACAAATTTTAAAGGCAAATTCCATCATTAAAACTCTTCAGTGAAAAACTATTTCCACTGACTCCTTAGGCTTTTCCTGAGGTTACAATTAGTATTGTGAAACTACCTTCCTACTCGAAACAGGTCAGATATTCAATTAGCAAACACAATCAGATCTTCTAGTTGATTTTTGTAGTGCCAGATATGGCTGATGTCTCCAGGATATTCTTCAGATTATAACATTATTACCAGTGTTATTAAACCAAGAACGAAAAGGATGTGTTGCTTCCACAATACTTTCCCTAGAGATAGTTGTTTTGCCTAGAATTGCCCGTAGAATTTCCCATCTAGACTATTGATGTCCATGCTGGAGAGTATTAAGTCCATTGTTTTTTTTGTTTTTTATTTTTTTGTTTATTATTTGAGCACTCCCCATCAACAGTGCGCCATTCCACTGATAACTCTTAGTACCTTATTCACGTTTATGACTTTATATTGAGGGCATGGAGTAACCAACCATGCTCTGGTGTTCAGCCTGTCTTTGAAATTGCCCTTTCGTTGACAGCTAACTCAACTCCCACAGCGAGAGGGCAAAGAATGTGGGTTTAGGGCCTCTCTCACTTCATTCCAGCACAGGCCCTCTCACAACTGGCTGTGCTGTCAGGGATTTTTAAATTGCTGTCCTGCTGCCTCAGTGAGACTACATTCTAGAACCTAAGCCCTGTTCTCCTTCCACTTTCCTTTAACTTTCCTAGATATTTCTGCAGAAAATAAAGCCGTCTCAGATACCATCACATTAACTTGCACTCATGTGTGTCAAAAAATGGGAAGAGAATGTGAAAACCAGAAGGCTTTAGTTTTAGTCTCTGTGCTCCACCCGCTAATGCGGCATCACCACCAACAAAGGGTTCACATGACCTGCTGGAAGTTGTCATGAGCCAGCAGCACAAAGGTACACTTGTGTCACCTCTCCTCCAATGTGTCCTTTCTGTTTCCTCACCTCATTCTCAAACACTTCCAAATCTAACCTGCTCTTGGGAGGGTTGGGCAGGTCGATCTGGCCCGGAATCATCTTTAAAGTGTTACTTTACTCTGGCACAGGCAAAGCTGGTGCTCACATCCTTCAGGTCTCTACTTGAATGTCTCCTTCTCAGAGAGCCTTCCCTGAAAAAGAGTGTGTGCACACACATATGCACTGATGCACACATGCCTTCCTGTCCCTCTTTACCATTACCCTGCTTTATTTTTGTCATAGCACATGTCACAACCTCAAATTTTATTCATTTGTTGTCTGCTTCCCTCCAGCAGAATAGGAGCTCCAGAAGAGTGTAGATTGTGTCTGTTCTGTCCACTGCTCTGCCCCAGGTACCTGTCAGGTAATAGTATCCGACAAATAGGAGGTACTCAATTAACATTGTTAAATGAATGAATGAATGAATGATGCAACTTGGGCGTCTATAAAATAAAAAGGTTTGTGTAAATGAACTGTGAGTTATCTTTCAAGCATAACCTTCTGAAATTTTAATCTGTTGATGGATTATTCAATTGATACTTAAATGATCTATGCCTGACTTCAAAACAGGATTTAACTTAGCTGCATTTCGAAGCTTCTAGATTTTACGCTTCTCAAGGGTGTCTTCTGTTTTGAAGTATCTGCCCTAGAATCTAACAAGTGCTCCAGAAAAATGGTAGCAATTAATCTGTCAATAAGTCAGTCAATGCAGGATAAGATGAAATGGGAAAAGATTTTTACCTAACCTCTAACTTTTCTAACTTCAAGCCTAACTTCTATTGATCAGGCAATCATCAATAACAAAAAATAATATTAGCTAACATTGATTAAACACTATGTGAAGTATTTAATTCTCACAACCACCCAATGAGATGCATACCACTATCAATCCTGTTTTGCCTTTTATACGTTAGCAAACAAAGTCAGACATGGGCAGAGCAAGGCTCAAACACATAACTTCCCTGTGACTCTAAAGTTTGTCTCCTAGTATTTTTCTTTGATCTGGGATTCCATTCATTCCTCTCCTTGTTCTTCATTCTAGATAGAAACTCCCATGTTACAATTTTTTCACCAGAGCATACAGCATTGGTATTTTGAGTACCTTTTTTCCTTCTTTCTTCACCAGTTCTGTCTTCCCATGCCATTCCATAGCAGTAGGCTTTGATTTTCAGGAAGAAGTTCAGAAGCATTGTGTTGAGTTAAGCACTGGCCAGTCCAAACAAAGAGAGACTCTTAACAGAAGGAAATGCCATTAGGAAGGAAAAAACAAACGAGTTGGTATTATGATTGATCAGAGACAAGCGAACATATATGGCATCTCATATTGCGGCTGTCTGCAATTTATGAGGCTCAGATGAACACAGGAAGGAAACTGGCTCAACTCCTCAATAGCAGATTACCTTAAATCTTGATTTGTAGAGAAATCCAGATGAAGAGTTTAGCAGGAACGTGACTCAGGGACATAGGCATGCTACACTCTGCAATCCTCGGGCTCTGCTTTCATCTGTCTGTACCTGGCACCTGGTTTACACTATATGTCCTGATGATCAGAGCCTTAGTCAACTCTTATCTCCCCTCCTTTTTCTCTTCCCACTTTCAATCATTCTGGCTTTTCTCCAAAGAGCTTATGTGGCTGTCCATAGCATAATTATATTTGCATTTTGGGAGGTATTCCTGGCAGTAGTGTGGAGAATTTACAGTAATAAAATAAACTTTAAGGCAAGGGTTCCGGTTAGGAAGATAAGAGGCAGTTTCTATACAAAGCAGGGCTGCACATGATCAACAGCAGTGGAAGCAGAGAGGTGGGCTCAGTTTTAAGAAGTGACGGTACAGCAGACGAGACACTGCCTCCAGCCAAGGATTCTATGCGAACTGGTCAGCAGCACAGCTGTCTGACAGAGCCTTCATTCTTAACCTTGACAGTGTCAGAAATGGATGCCATCTCCCATTTGTCATACTTCTGTATACCTCCTTCCTTCCGTTCTCATAGATGTGGAAATAGATGTTCATTGACTCTTACTCTTAGCTCCCTCTTGTCTTTTGTGTTTTTTAGGAAGATCAGCCCTGAGCTAACTGCTGCCAACCCAACCCTCCTCTTTTTTGCTGAGGAAGACTGGCCCTGAGCTAACATCCATGCCCATCTTCCTCTACTTTATATGTGGGATGCCTACCACAGCATGGCTTGCCAAGTGATGCTATGTCTGCAACCGGGATCCAAACCAGTGAACCCTGGGCAGCCGAAGCGGAACGTGCAAACTTAACCACTGCATCACCAGGCCGGCCCCTCCCTCTTGTCTCTTAAACTCACCTTTACACATGGCTTCAAGCCCCACCCTGCTGTGGGGCACAGCAGGGACATATGTCTAAGATTTCTGCAAGGGTTTATAATCCACAATTGAGATGAATGAAAAAGATCATTTTGCGTATTGAGTTGCTTGAATTTATTTAAAGTTTGCTCTGAATTATATCTTCTCCAAAATCTATGTAAACATTAGTAATCATAGGCTCATGAATAATAAAGGTTTTATTAGAACAGATTTTATTGAAAACTATACTGTCATTGAGTAATAATGTTGCATACCCTAATCCCTTCTCGAAGCTCCTTTGATATTCACATTAACATCTCAAAGGCTCTGGGAGGTCCTACTTAAATAAAACTATTTAATGGAACATTTCCCAAACGTGGCAGCCATTAAAGCACCATATAAACTTAGAAAATCTATTTAGCCTGACTGTGCTGCACTGCTTCTCTACAGCAGAAAGATCGCGCCTTACTTCCTACGGAAAGTGCTAGAAAGAGCTAATGAGCACAATTAAAAGTCACTTAGCAAATGGGAAGTTGCTGCCCCTTAAAAACATAGGAGGTGCCAAGTTTGTGCCATATATACACCACTGTTCCATTGCTCCAAGGCCTTCCTTTCCTGAAATAAGCCAATGTTGTCTCTCACATTGAAAGGATAAAATCACACTCTGGCCATTGCAGAGTGAACTTAAGGGGAAAATAAGGAAAGAGAGAGACAGAAAGAGAGAGAGACAGAGACAGAGACTGATTTGCCCCAGAATGAGTTTCACCATGAGCTCACGGGGCTTGCACTTTATAGGCTCCTAAGAGGAGACCTAGCCGAGTATGACACCATCATATATTGTCATAAAATTTGCAAATGAGAGAGATTTAGATGGCAATGGTTTATATTACTGTCTCTTTCCACTCTGATAGCCCATCTGTTCCATTTTCCCCTGTGTCGGGTGACGTTGGTGTAACCATGAGTCATTTTGGTTTTTGGCTCAGAAGAAATTGAGTTAGGGACACTCTGAGTTTGGGTTTAACAGGACATATTTATGTCTCTTCCAGTCATTTCTGTTAAGTTGCGACAAGCCATCCCAGTGTAGGAAAGACTTCCAAAAATATTCCTATGGCCCACTGTGCCAACCTACCTGGCATCCTCATCTGAAACGCATGACGAGAAGTTATGTTAGCATGTCCCTGAAGTTAGCATGTCCTATGGTTGACCCAGCACCAGAACTATGTGGGTTGTGAAAGGAAACAAAGTTTGAAATACAAGAAATCAGAAGCTAATTTGTGTGATATTTCACACAGAAGATTCCATTCTCATGAATGCACGAGCAAAATTGAAGGTTTCTCCTGTTGAGAATGAACTCGATTATGCAGCATACACAAACATAAAGGCACCATATATTTTTCCCATCTTTGATAAGAATCCTTTTTTGATGGAATTTATGAGAATTTCTGTTTGCAGGGCACAAACCTACAGCTGTTACATGTTTTATGTGTCCCGAAATATTATATTGTATCTTAGAATCTCTCTCACGTATTGTCACGATAAAGTCTAGTGGTTCTAGATGAAATAGTACAAATAGTGTCACTAACACTGTGAAATAGAGTGAAGAAACGAGTGCAAATATTCATTAAGAAGTCACTGTATGTAATGTAAGTTTCACTTGATTACACTTTTTAGCTCAATACAATATAGCAGCAATTTAAAATGCACTGAACTATTCTTATTTATGCTTTAATTTCAGATTCACTTTATATTTTTCCAAAATTATGGATAATATCAAAATTCAGATGTGGTAAAAAGAAGAAGCCAAAATGTGAACTGCAAGAGAATATAGGCAGAAGTTTTAATATCACCAAAACTCTTATTATACCATGATGGAAATTAAAACTTTCAGATCACTATCACTAACATGAGGAAAGGAACCACACCAGGAGAGTCCCAAACCAGAAATTAAGAAGCAAAAGGCAGATGAATGTTGCAGAAAAGAAAAACACAATTTGCACTGTTTAATGAATGTTGTCTAATAATATTCCAGATTACACGCTACCTAAGATAACTTCAAATGTCTAAAATTGTAAAGTTTACATACAAATCAAAGTTTAAAGAGGTTTTTCCTAATTTGACAAAAATTCTAAACATTTGCATAGACAGTTGCTAAGCTGAGATAAATGTTTCTAAACTATCAGTAACACAAATCAATTTTGAGTCAACGGTGCTAAGAGAGAAGCTATTATCTTTCCACTATCTCATAGAAAATGAAATTTAAAAATTTATTGTCATTTGAAGAGGCAAAGAGAATGCAACCAAAAAATGTATCAATTATAGCAGTGCATCAGGAAGTTAATTATTAAAATTACTGTGTTATTTTTGGAGATGTGATAATTTGGGTATCTGTATACTTTTCAAAATGCATAACTTGTGATTTCTCATTATAAATAGATATTTAATTTTATGCCTAACTTAAAGTTGCGTTTGTAACTTTGTATTATTTTTCTTAAAGAAAGATCCCCAAATCATGAAAGCCTCAGACTCCACACAATGTGGATCTGCTCCTGATCCATCCTTTCTTACACTTTGGTGAGTTGATTCATTCAAACAGATGGACAAGTTGTTTATTTGATAATATTTACATGTTGAATCAACTACCAGTGAATTTAATCAAAATGTATCCCATACCCAGACCTTCTAAGATAAGCTTCTCTGAGCCCAAATTATATCCTGATACTGAAATAATTTCCTAATATGAAGAAAACTGGCAGGAGTAAATATTCCTCTCTATCCTGGAAATTTCAAGTTCTGTCCAGGGGAATGATCCCATAGCTTCATTTTGACATTAGATTTTTGAAGATGTATTTAAGAAGTTAAGTGCATCTAAATGCAATTTATTGGTTATATAAGCCAGTTTCATGAAGGAACACGTCTAGCATTTACTCCTGATGATGTTCATAAGCAAGGTGATATAAAACTAGTCATTGCCTTGTGGTCTGTTGCTATGATGCCACCATTGGTTTAACAGAGGAGGCGGAAGACACTGCAAGTGATCATAGGTTTTTCTCTGCTTAGAGCAACTCTGCAGACTGAGAGAAACCCCCGGAATATACAATCCTCCCTCCCTGCCAACCACTACACACATAGATGGATGACCCACCTCCTTTGCAGCATTAAATAAACTGTGTGGAGTTTTGGAAATGCAGAAAGTCTTTCCTAGGTACTTTACTGAGTTCTAAACAGTCTTGGCTGTCATTCTTAGAAAATTTAACTGCTTACTTCCTTTGCTATCCCCAATCTCTCCTCCACCATAACAAAAAGACTAAAGAAAATTAAGGAAAAAGAAAAAGCAAACTAAATACCCAACTGTTCAACAGGGATAAAAGGGTAAATGGGGTGAAATATATTAAACTAAGATTAAGATTTTTATATTTTAAACCTAGCATCCTCTTTCAGTGTTTACAGATCATTAAAAATAAGTACATGCATCCCATCTACAAGAGTTAGTCTTCATAATTAGCTGGTAGTTCATTCTACACTCACAGAAAGCTATTGAAAGAGATGACGACCCAGCAACATTGCAGTAACCCTTCCATTTTTCATTGTTATGTTGATGAGCAATTGAAATGGCTGTAATTAAAATGATGCTGTAATTCTATTTTTAGTGATCTGTTCACTGTCAAAATTAAATATATATGGCAAGACAAAGTAACCGGGCATGGTAAATAGCATAAAAAGAAACAAAGGATGCTCTCATGATGTCATTCTACATTCATGCAGTAGAGGAATCACTGAAAAGTGTATGATCTGGTCCGTTTTCTGACAAAGTGGTTTACATTTCCTACTCCATATAATATAAATTATTTTTGAATTGCTCTGAATTTCTCAGATGACAAGTATATCATTAGCCCTGTAAGTACTCCTCCTTGACTTGGCAGTAAAATCAGGTTAGCCATGTGCTAGCAGGTTGACTGGAACTTCTGTGACAGTAAAAAGCTGTGAGCCCAATGATTCAGAGGGATGTTGATGGGAAAAGTGGAGACTGGTACCATTTTGAGGGTACCAATCCGGTCCCCTTTCCCCAATTAGATAGAAGTGACTGAGAGCCCAGCATGCAATAGCTGCTGTTCAAAATACGCAGAAGAAAAGACCTTTGGCATCACGGAGCTTATCAGTCATTCCAGGCAGGAATCCTGGGCTTTGGGCTCAAGAGTCATCTATTCCAGACTCCCTTCCTCCAGGCTGGTGAACCTCTAAGCCAAACAACACACGCTGCTGTCTCCTTCTCGCCTCTGTTTACAAGAAAGCCAGTGGACCATTTGAGAGAGCCAAAACAGAGTCATGCAGTAAGACAGTCATCAAGAGGAAGAAAAGATTCCCCCAATAGAAGCTAATGCTCCTGTTACAGCAACGATTGTATGAGAATACTTCTCTATCATGACAATGATCACTATTATACTGTGCCAACTCATGTCACAACACATATCTATCAATGTCAGCTTGGCCTTCTTAGTCTGCTTCCAATACAGCAAGAGACAATCACAGCTCTGACAGTCATCTATCATGTCTGTTATTTGCCTGTTTCAGCAAGACGGGAGAAATGATGACCTTGGAGCCTTTGTGAGGTACAATCTATCTCTCCTTTGCTTTCTCTCTGAAGAAGGGATACTCCACGTTACTTACCACTTTTCAGATCTATTTCGTCAAGTCCAAAGATCTACACAAATATATGATATTACTATAAGCATAATCATTAATATTAACTCCCAATCTAAATCTTTATATCTTCTTTAGATAGGTTCATATTATCTCAAGAGAAAACTTGGCGAAAGTCTTGAGGCCTAATAAGCTAAGCTACCTCCACTGACTTATTCTTAGGAAATCCCAGTTTCTACTCCCTTAACTTCTATTCAGTTGGATGGAAAGCTAATATACCAGAACACAGGTTGCAAAGTTTCTGCTTTTAAAGGATTCACAAGCCAGTAAATTATTATAGCAATATGACAATTTTACCCATGGACGTATGTTCAAGATACCATGCGAGTCAAGAAAGGGAAATTTCTTCCTTCCTCAGGTCTTCGCATATATTGCTCCATTTGTCTCGGGGTATTTAGCCCGCTCTCTGCCTACAGAACTCCCATACACCCTTTACATCTTGGCTTAAATGACACTTCTCCAGAGAGGCTTTGTCACTTCCATCGCTTCAGGTGTGGTGCACCTGTTGGCCAGTCCCTTTCACAGTACCTAAAATAATGAAAATAAAATAATTTATGATTATTTGTTTGACATATATATCCCCAGTTAGACTGTGACTGTCTGCCTCACTGTTATTTGCCTGGCATGTGGAAAAAGGGAAACAGCATATTTGGTATGTCTTAAAGGATAAGTGGACCTCAGCAAACAGGCACAGAAGCCAAAGAAAGAATGGCATTCCAGAAAGGGGAAAAAACAAGTAGAACTTCACATCCATGAGGAAAAGCATGATGCATTCAGGAAACTAATTAGTTGATACTTCCTTCTGGTTGGAATTCAAAAGGGAATAGATGATAAAATTGGAAAACCGGGTAGGAACTAGACAATGAAAAAGTGACATGCCAAGGAATTTAAATGGGCAGCCACTGAAGACTTAAGCATGAAAGTGATATGATACATATTTTAGAAATACAGCTCTGGCAATAGTGAGGGAATGAAGAGATTTCATGCAAGGAGCTGAGTGAGAAAGCTATTGAGAAATGATGAGTATCTGCATTAAGGTAGGACCTGAAAATGTAGAAGAAGGGATGGATTTGAGAGATATTATGGAAGCAAAATTAATAGCTACTTGTAATCATTTGGATGCAGTTGGGAAGGGAATGGAGGGGTTATGGATGACACCTGGGATCTTGGATTGGGTGAGGTGAGTACGTTGAGATGCTGCTAAATAATATTGCAAATAGGAGGTGTAGGTTCGGGTCAAAGACAACAGACTTAACTTTACAACTACTGTGTCTGAGATGCCTGTGGGTCTTCCAGTAAGGAGGCCAATAATCAGTTGAATACATGGATTGAAAGCTCAGGAGAGAGTTGTGGGCTAGAGCTGGAGATTTGGGAGCTAGCAACGAATGAGTGGGGATTGATGCCAAGAAAGCAGAAGAGAGTGATAGGGAGAAGGTGTAGGGTGAGAAGAAAAGAGGCTGAGAGCAGAGACCTGGGCAGCACCAGCATCGAAACTCTCTGGCCTCTTCCCTCCAGCCCATACTCACCATCCTCTGCTGGCTCAGCCCCCCTTCCCTGCAACACCCCTCATCCCACCTTCCTGGCTGAGGCCTTCGCAATCCCTACCAACAATCCAGCACTCCTACCTTCTTTAAGGAAAGAAAACTCCAATTGCAAATGTCTCCAGAGGAAAGTGAAAAAAGGAAAATTTATAACTCTCAAGGCTGTGGCACAATCACTAATAACACAGATGTGTTGATGACTGCTGCATTAGTCTGCTAGGGCTGCCATGCACCGAGTGGCTTACCCAACAGAAATTTATTGTCTCATAGTTCTAGAGGCCAGAAGTTCAAGATCAAGGTGTTTGTAGCGTTGGTTCCTTCTGAGGGCTGTGAGGGAGAATCTATTCTATGCCTCTGCCCTAGCTTCTGGTGGTTTGCTGGTCATCTTTGGTGTTCCTTGGCTGGTAGACACATCACCCTGATCTCTGCCTTCATGCTATGTGCCACTCTCCCTGTGTGTATGTGTTTATGTCCAGATCTCTTTTTATAAAAACACCAGTCATATTGAATTAGGTCCCACCCTAATGATATCATCTTAAATTAAGTAATTAAATTTGCAACAATACTATTATTAAATAAGGTCACATGCTGAGGGACTTGGAGTTATGACTTCAAAATATGAATTTTGGGGGGACACAATTCAACCCATGACAAATGCTGAACACTATCCATTTGTTTTTTTGATGTCAGGAAGGGAGAAATTCCCCCCTCTACCCTTCTTGAGTTATTATGGCTGGATTAATAATAAAATTGACACAAGACTAGATTAATAGGAGGAAAGCCAATTTAATTTTGTGCACACAGGAGATCATAAAAACTGATCCTCAGGGACTGGCCTGGTAGAGTAGTGGTTAAGTTCATGCACTCCACTTCAGTGTCCTGGTATTGACCAGTTTGGATCCTGGGCACAGACCTACACATCACTCATCAAGCCATGCTGTGGTGGCAACCCACATAGAAGAACTAGAAGAACTTACCATAACTAGGATGTGTAACTATGAACTTGGCTGTGGGGAGAAGAGAGGAGAAAGACTGGCAACAGATGTTAGCTCAGGGCCAATCTTCCTCATCAAAAAAAAGATGCTCAAAAAAATGACCAAAGCAAGAATCTTTTATATATTTTTACACAAAGAAACAATAAATTTAATTTAAGCAGAGTTTGGGTTTACAGTAGCAAATTAGTAAAGAAGTAGAGAGGTTTATTTCTGTAGGCTTCTCTGCCCTGAATCCCCTAGCTCTGGTAATAAGGATGCAGGGAGAGTGCCTTTCACATGGGAGATTTATTTCCTGCTTCCAGTGGGAACAGAGAGAGGAGGGTCAAAACGCCCTTTTTGCATCAGCTTCTTCTTAAGTAACTTTTATTCAAAATAAGCAATATGCCCTTGTGGCACATTTTGAGGCAGCCTGCCTTGGGCCCCAACATTGGTTTACAGAGAAGATATTTCTTTCATAAAGTAATATATGAAAAAGTGCTCTATGAACTAGAAATTGTTAAATGATTATAGTTATTACTTTTGGAAAAACATTGGTAATTTATATAAATACTACCTCAAAATTATTAAAGGTGAAGCAAAGGGCCCTTAGAAATCCATCTGCTGAGTGTGTGGACACTATAGTACGGTATGATCACAACGTCAAATTTTTAGTCCTCTCTATGCAACAAAAACACAGGATCAGACTTTTGGTAGATGTTCCCATCACTATTTTTAGGCTTTATGACTGTCTACATTGTCACTCCCATGGATTTTATAATGGCTTCATGGGAAATAAGCTGATTCATCTGTGGTGATTTAAGACTCAGCTGTTAAGATTGCCACCATCTGTCCTTGACTAGTCATTGAGGCATCAGATTGGACAGGTGCTCCCAAGGTCATGAAGTCATTGTTTGGCACCCCCCAGTGACTGTGTTTCAATGGCAGTGATTTCAGACCTTGTGGCATGGCTGGGTGCAGGGCCATCTTAGGGTACATGCACAATCCCATGCTCCAACACCAGCCTGATAAACCACACTGTTGCTCTATGTTCCTGAATAACTGCTTTCAATGAAATCCTACCTTATGCTTTTTATTGGCTTCAAAGCTTCTTCCCAGCATCTTAGAACTGAATTTGTAGATATTGACATAGCTCTAAATCCCATTCCCCACCCAAGAAAAGGGATCAAAGCTTAGACTTCCTTTTGATCCACACAGCACAATGCTATACTCAGAGCCCTCAAGCTGATGATATTCTGCTCCAGTTACTTTGAGGGCATTTTCATTCAGAAGAGGTTTTGCCAAAGAGCATCACAGTAAATCTTTTACCTCTACTGTACTTTTGCACTTCCTCCTGCTCCAAAACCCATACCCACACATCTAATTTCTCCCTCACAATATAATTATAAATATCTGCATAATGCTTTACAAAACCCTATGAGGGATTATAACTCTCTAATCTCATGGAGTAGCTAAAGTCCCAGTGGGCCTCATCCAGTTGACTGGAGGGCCACAAAGAGGGCCCCCAATACTGGATTGTTTTTATTCGTTGTTTATTATATTTAGAGAGCCACAAATCAGCTAACCTGTTAGCCTCAACATAACCAGGGTGGGAAACAGAAGGTTTTCTTGCTTTAATTTAAAATGTCTTCCCTCTCTTCCTTCTGAACCTAATTCTAAAGTTTATTCAGACTCTCCCAATAGTCTGTCTAAAATAGCCGTATGTCAGAATTCCCACCGTGCTAGTCACAAAATAGGGACAAGAAGTATTTCGGCATAATACCCACTCTCTGACTCAGAGCCAATGATGCTATATGAAACTTTAAGGGTAGAATTCTTAAAATTAAGTTTCTTCCAAGCCAAAGAGGACATATATTGTGAATCACTGAAGAGAAAAATTACAAAGGGTTTGGGTTGGCTGCATTCAGCTGAGTTGATAGCTACAGGGCAGAGGGAGAAAAGCAAGGAAGCGGAGTTATAGAAAATGAAAATCTACTTTTATAGAAAATTAGTTGGTCAGGGACATGGGTAAGGAATGGCAGAAGACCCCACAATGTCCAGGATGACCTACTGGAGTGAGCCAGGTCTCGGGACACAGCCAAAGAGATGAACTCAGAAGTAGAATAAAAAGGTTCTAGGAGCATGGTAGCTGATTTGTGAGGATCTGCCTGTGAGGTCATGAAGTCCTCCAACCAAAAGCCAACGAAAATAGCTATGTTCCAAAGGCTGACTGGAGGCAACAAGGCCGATGCTGCAAAAAAGCCCTGGAGAAAGAGAAGCCTCATTCTAGATGAAAATGGGCGTTGTTGCTAATGGTGTCCAAAAATTGTTATTGTGGCCATATTGAGACACATGTCATCCTTCCCTCACAGTACGTGTATTGCAGCAGTGACAATGAGACCTGTAACATTTTTTGCTAGGCTAATGAGTAAAAATTGGATGTAACAAGACTTTTCAATATTAGAAATGATTAAGGAATAATATATTTTAGATCATTTGCTAAAATAGCAGTGAACTTCCTGCAGTTTAACTCCTAGGGCCCTAAAGTAAACTGGTTGAAGAAATTGGATCCTAAAGATTACAGGTGAATTTTTAAAGTATGTCTATATTCAAGTGGAGATCAAAGAACCCCAACTGAAAGAAGTGTGAACTGACTGACACGACAACTGTGGATTGAGCAAAATTTCTTTTTAAAAGGGCCATCTTGAAGATTATGACAAACTTTGGAGGAACTAAGGTGACTGGAAGGAATCACATGTGAAATTACTTAGATAAAAATTTATTGATGTAAAAGAAAAAAGAAAGAGCAGTGATGACAGGGAGATGCTTGGAGGGACTGCTGGTGTTTCAAAACCACCCAAGATTTTGGAAAAAATGGGAGAATTTTGTCTCTTTCACCTGGGAAGCACCTTGCTCACACTGCTATTACCTCTTCTTGCTATCACAGCTGCCCACCCCCAGCCTCCCACATCTGGAGTGACATTCAGGATCACTCAGGTGATGAAGCATCTTTCTGTCTGGGTATCTAGCCAGTTTTTATATCATCTTAGTAGAAAATCAGATTTTTCAATGGATGAACCCGCCACACAAATAACAGACTTTTATTTCTCGACTCTTGCGATAGGCTATTTACCAGCTCCATTTCCACTCCTAAAACTTTCTCATCCCTTCCTTCTGGCTGGGACCATTTGAAATTCCTTTCCAACCACTACGGGAGAGGAGTCCGTAGCCTTAGCTGCTCCCCACTTGAAGCTTCTCAGAAGATGTATCAAACGAGCAAATGAGGAGTAATGTGAACATTGCTTCTTACTCACCTTCACTTTCTATATTGTATATCCTCAATCCAAGAGTGACAGCCTAAACTTTAGACTCTAATGCAATGCTTACATTTGCACTTGGCTCATTTAAATGTGCTTATCTGTACAGGAGGGGGTAATGTGGAGCTGTTTGCAAAGAAGAACCCAGAGGTAAAATTTTGATGTTGGAAGTCCCTCTCACAGCAACTCCTTTTACCCTTTTTCATTCAGGGGATAACAGCAGCAAAGCATCAATTTAAGATCTACTGGAAATGGGACAAGAGTGTTACATTTTACTTGGTCTTGGTCAGATTAAACAAAGTTGAAATGAATCAGAATACAGCAGACATAAAAGCATCCCAACAGAGTTCTCCTTTTCTCTAAATAAAAAAGTGCAAAAAAGTTGAAAGCCTGAGCTATGTGGTGCAATATAGATGCTATTGACCAATAAGTCAAAAACGTAAAGGATGTCTAGAAAATGCAAACATAAGCAATTTCATCAGATCCAGAGGAAATGCTGCCTAAGGTGCTCTCCGGAATGCTTGGCTCCCTGCTCAGCCTGCTTGTTCTCCTATTTTCTCCGTCTGTGGGCTCAGTACTGTCCACATGCTGGCCTCATCCTGGTCCAGTACAGACTGCATATTATAAAGAGTCCTTATTAGGCTCACAAGATAAGTTAGCAAGGTCATTTTTTTTGCTATGCATTTTCTAATTGAATCCGCAGTCTGGGCACTGATTTCTTCTACCTGACCCTCTGAGCCACTTTCCTAGCTTTTGTCACTCAACATGCCTCTATATGTATTTCCCAGGCTCCAGCATTCTTGCAGCTGCTCTTCCAGATTCCGATGTGGCTGAACTCCTTTGGCCTTTATTTCCTCCACGCTCCTCCACATCCTCGCTAAGGTCCTAAACCTGGTGTGCTGCCCTAGTACACGGACTTCTTGACTTCTCTAGACCTCAATATCTGTCAGGACCTTCCTCCTAGACAATTTTCAGGCCCTACTCTAATCCTACTCCGATCCCTCCACTGAAAAGCATGAAAAATAAGACCTAGGAGCACAGGGGGATTATCTATTACTATGAATTGATGGATATTTGCTAAGAGCTAGAGATAGGTATAAACACAAATCCACATGGATATTCTCCACTATATTAGGGGAGAACATGTTGCCACTAGACAAACCTGAATAACCAAAGTGGGTTAAGATATGAAGTAGGAAATGGGTAATAAGCAGTCTGAGGATGAGGAATTAATGAATATTAAGCAGGGACTGGGGTCATCTTTTAAAAAAATTTACTCCAAACAAAGAAATATTCCACAATATAGACAGAGGTTTTAATATTGCTTTGCAAAAAAATTAAATTGAGTAGATATATAAATGTAAGATACAAATCTTTCGGGCAATGACTCTGGAATGAAATCCATTTAAAGGATACTCTGAAACGTCTGCATGGCAGAATCGCCAGTGGTGGCTGCGATCATTATAAGCTGAGTTGTTCATTCTCTAACTCATCACCCAATACCACTGTCATAAGGCAAAGGATGGTTAAGAGATTCGATTCTATTCTGCCTCATCACTGACCTTATCCCCTTTCTCTTCCTATTTTTAGTCTCTGCTGGGCCCTCCCCAGAACTCGGGGCTCAGAGGAATGGGCAGCTATCATCCAGTGGAGGATAAACTCAGAGCCAATGACTTATCAGCTCAGAAGTTTTTGCCAGATTGATGGAAATTTCGTTTCTGTCACAGATTGACAAATTAGCGTCAGAGAGAAATAATGTAGCTATGCTCACGAAGCTATTAGGGGACCTTAAAGTTGTATCAGAATATGCTTCCTGTCATCAGTAAAACTCTTCTAGGCAGGAAACTATAAACATTATCAGAAGTTCTAATGGTAAGCGTGGTCATCTAGAGGGGGGTATGTGCCAAAAGTTGTGTCCTTGAACCTGACCCTGGAAAAACATTTATAAAGTTATAAATACTTTGCCAATTTACCAGTGCAACAGACTTTAAAAAAGAAAAAGAAAAAGAAAAAGAAAATAAGCTAAGAAGGCAAACGCAAATATATTTGCCAGCTTGCAGGAGAGAAACTCCAAATACAACAAACGACTTACCCTGGAATTTAGACCTGAAAAGAGTCTCTGATGTCATTGCCTATGTAAAAAAAAAAAAAGGTCACTGGTGTTTTTGTCAAGAGAGAAGTGGAAAATGACATCCAAGGGTTCAAGACTCCTTTGGGGAGATGACAGATAGAAGGTGACACTGAGGACAGATTAAGCACCAAACCAATCATTAATGGCTAGAGGGGAGAAGCATAAGCCAAGGGACCAGCTTCAGTCATCGGCCTAATTCACAGAGCTCTGCTCAATGTCACCCAGAAAGTATTTTACACAGTGAAAGGTTTTTATGGCTGGAGTCCACTCCTAGCTGAGTTTCTAAAGTTTTAGTTTAAAGAAAACAGAAATATTTTCTTATCAGTGATGCCTTTGAGAATCTGACGATTTCTTGATCTTCTACCTGGAGGAGAAAAATGAAGATAAAGTACACATTTTTCAAACAAATTCTAGAGTTGTGGACCAATGCCCAATTCATGAATCTACAGATCATACATACATTAAAAATCCCTGCATTAGACTAACTTTAAAAAAATGATGAGTATAAAGAAAATAACCTGCTCAGGAACATTTCAAAGATGTAAATAAAAATGAGGAATGAGGTATTGAGAGACACAGTGCAAATCTGCAAAAGACTGGTGGACCCACATGCCGTCTCGTATCGCATGTAATCTTTGAAATGTCCTTAGTGAATTATCGCGTTACATCACAATCTGCTAACAGAACCTCTCTAGATTGCTATATATTACTACTTTTTTACCTCTCCATCTCTTCTTTACTCTGTCTTATGCATACCTCACTCCTCTTTGCTGTTTTTCTCCCTTATCCTCCATCAGCCAATTTCTGTGATTCTTCGATTTTTTTTCTGGTCACCCGTGATTCTAATCCTAAACTATGATGTATAAGCCAGGAACACATTTCTACACAGCGATAGGAACCTAAATACACCAAGCAACCGACAAGTTAACCTTCCTGAAAAGTTTCTTCAACGTCACAAACAATGCTTATTGAACTTCAAATTGCAAGACAGGGTCACCCACAAAAAATATGGGAATGAGACTGAACTCCTCAGTGCTGAAGCAAGTCATTCATTCAGCTGACAATTGCAGAGAGTTCTGTCACAGTTTCACTGGATTGGCCACGTACTAAGAATGGATGACCGCTAGCTGTATGATGATGCATAAAAGGGCGATTGTAAAGAGAAGTGATCAGAAGGCCAGACAGCAGAGAGAGTAATCTGAGATAAGATGGCTTTCTGGAACAAATATGTCATTTAGATTATGTTTGAAATAGCCAAAGGCTCTGAAAATAGCAGCAACAGCCAGGATCTGAAGGACAGTGTTTTAATACAGACAATATAGAACAGACATTTGTCACACATCAATCTTCCCAGCCATAACCAACACTCCGAACTGGTGACCATAGTCAACAGGGTCATCTTCTACCAAAAAGGACCCATGCAAATTTTCAAAAGCACTGTCAGATTCTTCAAACACTTTTGAAAGGACAATGAAAAACCTTGGCCATTTGATTATGATGATGCACAATAAAACAAAAAAGGAGACATCTAAACTGGGTTTTGTCAGGGGGTTGGTGAAGCATGGTAAAGCACAAAAATGAAAAAAATGAAGCAAGTGGGACCCAGTTGATGTCACTTGCCTGAGTCATTATGTCTTCAAAATAAACAAAGAAACATTTTGAGCACTTACTAAATGCAAGACAGTGTTCCTTGCTGTAGGTTAGTGATGTTCAAATCTAACTGTCCATAAAAATTACCTGGATGAGCTTTAAAAATCATATTATTGGGACTCTCCTTAAAACCTCTAAATCAGAAGCTCTAAGCTGGTGCCCTAGACTCTCAAATTTTTTATTTTATTTATTTATTTATTTATTTTTTGAGGAAGATTAGCCCTGAGCTAACTACTGCCAGTCCTCCTCTTTTTTGCTGAGGAAGACTGGCCCTGAGCTAACATCGTGCCCATCTTCCTCTACTTTATATGTGGGACGCCTACCACAGCATGGCTTGCCAAGTGGTGCCATGTCCGCACCTGTGATCTGAACCGGTGAGAAGTAGAACGCGCAACTTAACCGCTGCGCCACTGGGCCGGCACCGAGTCTTAAATTTTTTAAAAGGCATGTCAGGTAATTCTGATGCAGCTATTTTGGAAAACTGCCGCTACAGGACATCTAGAATTAATAAGACATGGTTCCTGCCCTCATGTACTTGACAGCACAGTTTTTGAGAAAATACGTAAGTGTGGATAAAATGTGAATGTATCAAGTGTTAAATAACAGTACAGAAATGCAAGGGATATCCCGATGCAGTAAGTAATAATGTCCATTTTCTCTCTGTCCTTTGACCACGCGCTGAGAAGTGGAAGTTATGATACAAAGATTGAGCAGGACAAAATATCTCCTCATTTCACTAAATGACTTCAGGTTCAAATCAAAAACTTAACGTTGTAAGAGGCAAAAACAGTGTGAAGAAAAAAATGCAAGAAAATAAAAAGATTTAGCTGCAGCCAAAACGATTTCGCCTATAGTTTTAAACATGTAAATCATTCCCCAAACTAACAATTAGCACAGGGCTAATAATTAAACAACATTTATAATAATAATAAAAGCGAATTAGAAGAACATGTTAACATTTCAAATTTTAACAGCCCCTAAAAAATAATTTTCATTTTAATTTGCCTAACTAATTAAATTGACTGCATTTGTCTGGCAGTAATCTAAAAATCTGTCTACAAATTATAAACACATCATCATATGAAAATTAAAAAAAGAAGAAATATAAGAGCATAAAATTTACAACAAATGAACCAAGTTCTTGATAAATTATTTAGGTTTCATGTTCAAAACTCTATTTCTGATCAGCGGTCTTCTGTCTTTGCCCTGAACCTGCTCAAGTAGCGTCCATGTTACCCCCACGTGTGGGGCAGGCCCTGGTTATCAACCAGTAGAGTTCCCTGAAGTCATCTGTCAACAAGCCTTGACTTTTGGGTACTGGCTGCCCTGTTAGAACACCCCACCTCTTTATCTCAGACCCACCCTCCAAAGGTAACTCTCTCTGGGCTACAATATGTTAGTGTGGTACCCTCCTTACACCTCACAGCCCATGCTCATCTTTAATTAACATGAATTTGACAATGTGGATAATATTTCTAACAAGAATTTCATTTGCACTTGAAATGTTGTACCTAGTAGCATCTTACCATATCAAGTGGATTATTTTGAGATATTAATAAACTAATCATCAACTATTTTTGCGCTCTTAATATTAGCTCATTATTGAGCTAATTACCTTTAGAAATACAAAAGAATTTAAAGACATGTTATCTGTTCTTTGTAAATTTAAAATATAAGAAAGGATCATGTTTATGCACAAGCACCCATGAGAAGTGATACAAAACAATATGGAATGAGGGTAAAAGTTGTATGTGCCCTCCAAATATGGGAGTATTAAAAAAGAAAAGAAAAAGGAAGCTGCTTGTAAGCTTCCTGCGTGTAAACTAATGGAAAGAACACTGCACTTGAAGTTAAAAGAGTTAAGTCCTAGCCCTGACTCTGCTCCCCAACTAAATAAGAGACCTTGACCCAACTGCTGTATGTCTCAGAGACCCTGTTGGTTAAAGGAGAGATTGAATTAAATCAGTGTCCCTGACTGGAGGAGAGGGGATCAGAACTACCATGGAGAATTTCCAAACTCACACCAACCATCTCATCAACTGGAAGATTCAGACATTACCCGCCCTCCTACCTTCACATGAAAACATAACGGAATATGGGATAGCGGGGCAAACGTAGTTCGAAAAAGCCCTCCATGTGATTCTGGTACCCTTCCTCACCTTCTATTTGAAAGTCACTGGACCGACAGTCTCAAAGATTGTTCTATTTTTCGCCTTCTCTGTTCTCAGAAAAGTCAGCACCATCTTAGAAAATCTTGATCTGTAGTCTTGAGGATATGAGAAGGCGTTAAATAGGTAGAGGCAGTGATAAGTCTCTATGTGCATAAAAATTCAGTTTAATATCTATTAAGCACCTACTTTGCACCAAGGCAGTCCTGGGGAATCAGTGGTAAGCAAATAAACACAAACACACATGACTCAAAGACAAAGTCCCTAACCTCATGAAGCTTTCCTTCTCGAGTCCTGCCCCAAGAGATTCTGATTCAATAGAGCTTGGGGATAAGACCAGAAAGCTGCATTTGTAGATCTAGTCCAGGTAAGCCTGAAATAGTTGACCCAAGGACCACCCTGAGGAACATTAGATTAAGGAATCAGGTTTTCGAGTCCCTGGAACGTGAAGCTTACATAAATTTGGTTGGCCCTCGTTAAGAATATTATGAGCGCATGTACAATAGCTTCACTGTACACAAGGGTGACTGTGAAGCACAAGAAGATATCCCACTAAACTCATTATAGTCCTGTGCTGCATAACGATGTTTCTGTCGATGACAGACCACATATCCAATGGTGGTCCCATAAGATTAGTACCATATAGCCTAGGTGTGTAATAGGCTATACCATCTAGGTTTGTGTAAGTACAACAAGAGGGTAGGGTCAAGCTGGAGATCTTCCAGCGTCAAGCTACTTGATCTGCAGTATGATCAATATCACGTACCAAATGGATCAAATCTTCCAGGATGGAATTTTTCTATGTTCTAAGAATATAAAACAATCTAAGCAACTCCGAACTCCAATGCCTGCCTTAGCCCAGACTGCCTGGATTTCTTTCTCCCTCTCAGACTCCTCCCAGGTAATTTCCTGGCAAGCTAGACAAGCTTCAAAACTCCCCTTCATGTCCCTACCTGTTAGAGACTCAGAACTGCTGCTCTGCCTGCTGAATTTCCCAAGGAGACGAAGCTGCTGGTTTCAGAACCATCCTGTTCCAGATCAAAGGCTAGGAAGACTCACCTAGATTGCAAAGGATCAGGGAGCTGGAGGGGGCATCCTCTGTAGGACACAATTTAGTTAAACAGCTCTGGCTGCACCTGCCTTCCATGCAAGTTTTCCAAAACTACTAGGAGGATAGGGAGAAAGGATGATATTTTCTGATAAAAGAAAAAAGTTTTTTTTTGTACAACATTTTCACAAAAAAGCAAAGTGGATCTATACTCTTTGTTGTGGGAAAAGGAGACGCATACATACATATATATATA
Organism: Equus quagga; assembly: GCF_021613505.1. NCBI lineage: Eukaryota > Metazoa > Chordata > Mammalia > Perissodactyla > Equidae > Equus > Equus quagga. Next base: position 114,757,298 of record NC_060274.1, on the reverse strand, counting down.
TGTATCTCACAATGTCCTTCAAAAGAATGAGATGTCTGTGAGATTCTAAAGGCACTTTAAACCTGCATTCTCTTTGCAATTCATTACCAGAAGGAAAGCTGTGCCACCATCTCATGTCTGGTCACTTTAAAGAAGACCCCAAGGTCCAGAGAAGTTGAGAGACTAACTCAAGATCACACAGCAAGCAGCTCATCAGGCATAGAATCTGTATCTTCTTATTCCCAAAGCAGTTTTCTTTCAACTACACCAAGCTTCTCCCTGACACAGTGGAGCGAGATGGGGTAAGGAAGGGTTAAGGATCAGACAGACTGGGCTTGTATCCCCACTCATGCTATGTGGGACTCCAGACAACTTATTAAACCTCTCTGTGCCTCACATCTCATCTGGGTAATAGGAATAATCATAGTTACCTAATTTATAGGACAATTGTGGGAGTTAAATAAAATAATATATGTTAAGTACTGGCATATGTAGGTATGCTATAAATGGAAATTATCATTCATATAATGATAATGACAATGTTATCACTATTACAATTTAATTGAATCAGTCATGAATATATGAGCCCTGGATGGCTTATTTTTACTGAATTTGTAGGTAAAAAATAATTCAAAACCCTAAATGGGTCTGTAGGGTGGAACAACATGCAAACAACATCTCCATAGTTTTAAGCTTGGTGCCTGGATGTATGTACTTCCTCAGGCTTTTCAGATGGAATTCTCTGGTTTCTCCTCAAATGCCATTCCCAGAGAGTGTGCGTTACTTGATCTGGGCTGCAGCCTGGGGATGGGGAGTTTTCAAAGCTTCCCGGATGATTCTGACGCGTAGCCAAGGCTGACAATCTCTGATGGAGGGACCTCATCTGGCTGCGGAGACTTTGGAAGAAGCCCACTCAAGCCCCTCTCCTCTGGGAGGCCTCCCAGAGCTCCCCAAAATCGTGTTGACCACGTCTCCCTCTGTTGCCTAGAAGAACCTCCTTACAGCACCTCTCGTGCTGATTGGCTGTAATTTGCTTCCATGTTCCTCCTCCATTCTTCACCGTGAGCTCCTAAAAGCAGGGATCATTCTCTCATCCCCAACACCTCACACAGATGCTGGCACGTAGAAGGGGCTCCATGAATGTTTGTTATATCAAACTGAAAGTGTTTATCCCTTCGAACTCCCTGACCAAAGTAACCGGGACAGGGCAACCCTTTCCAGAAAGCCAGGACTATGATGCTGCAGAGAAAGCACTTGCAGGATACCCCAAAAGGCATCCCCTGACTGAACCTGCCCCTCAACGATAAGTCAGAGCCAGGTGTGTGGCAGCTCTGGCTCCGACAGTCTATAGCTCGCAAAGTTTTCTTTCTGGAGGCTCCTCAAGTGTGAATATAATTAAAGCCTCTGCATATTACCTCTTCCATTGTGTCTGGTGCTGGTCCGCGCTCATTCAGATAAGACAAGACTGATGAATGTGAATGTGTCTGAAGTTAAAGCAGGCGGGAGATAATGAAAAAGGCTGATTGGAAAGTCCTTATCAACCAAAGAGAGTTCTGAGACAGAGTACGAGGACTACTTGCGCGCCTATCTTTCAAAGTCAAGAAGTGGAGCCGCAGTGCTGCAAACTCTACAGGCTTCTGTCCACTGACACAAACAAGTCAGGAGGGCCACTTAGGCACAGCTCCAGGGGGAACAACATTCCATGGGAATGGTGGCTTGTGCAACTCAGCAGCCCCAAAATTGCCTGTGGTGGGAGGATTCACAGCACATGTAACACAAGGTTACTTTCACTATTAATTAGTTTCAAAATGATCAAAACCACCTTCAGGAATGATTACTACTCTTCACAACATAGTCCCAGCTCTCACTGTCAGATCTCACCTCTTCTCTCAGATCATATGGTCAATTTCTGAGAACCTCTGGTTCTGGAAGTCCTGCTCCAAGCTCCCCTCTCCTCTCATCCCCAAGCTCTACACGCTAACCTAGTTATAAGGGAGATTGTTAAAACCACTGGAAAATCACAGTGGAGTTCAACATTGCAAATATTGATTACTATCTTTACTCTTTTTTCTTGTATTTAGCTTGCTGTGATGAAACAAGGTTTGAGCCTCAACTCTCATCCCATTGCTGCCGTGACAGAGGATGGCTTGGCCTTTAATGTATTTGTCCATTCTTAGAACAAACCATCATCACATCCATTGTCTAAAGGCTCGACCCAAGGCAATATGGGGTAGTAATGAAGGTTACTGACTTTGGCGCTGGATGCTCTGGGTTCAAATCTCAGATTCACTACTCATAAAGCAGTAGCATCTTTGGCAAGCAGCCATACTTCAGTATTCTCACCTACATACCTGTGGGCAATAGTAAAAGTATCTACCTCACAAGACTGTTACAAGGATTAAAAATTTACCTTGTAGACCAGTGACTAACACGTACTTATCAATATTGTTTCCAGACCTGAGTTTTGGTGTGAGATTGACTTGGTCAGAATTATACTCACAGGACAAGCAAGCAGCCAGTTAGCCCTCTTTAGTACCCAAGACGGGAAAGTCTTTCCTCATCTCTCTTCTTTTTCCAGCCTATAACTTACGACTTTCTAGAGAATGCCTTTGTTGCTTTTTCCCCCTCATTGATTAAATTTACTTAAAATTGAGATTATTTCTTAATATTATCTTTCTTTCTGTTGTTAAAAAATGCCTCTGGTATCCCTCCACGGATGTAGGTCTTTGGCTCCTTGGTCTACTGTCAGAGTTCTAGTCCACCCTCTCAGATCCTGTTCTTTTTTCATTGGCTTCTCTCTTCACCAGCCACAAGTTCTCAACTTCTACCACAGTCAGGGAATTATCATTTCTCTTTATAATCTTTTATTCATGCTTTTGAAATATAGAACTGACTTTTTAAAAATCATCATTACTATACTTGAAGAAAATTCTTGGAACTATACATTTATATTTTAATAGAGGACTCTAGGTAGTTCTCACACTTAAAATCACTTCTTAGGACATGAGATATTTTCCCAAACTGGAAATAAGAAGTTAAAGCTTAGGTGAAATCAAATACTGAAATAAGGAAACTGAACAGTATACTGCAAGATAAGGACGGGAAGGAGGAGACTGTAGATTCTTTCTAAGACATGGCAATAGAAAGGTGACACAGACCACAATAAATTAAACGTGTCAATAAACATTGCCTCCAGGGGCCACCGTGACTCAGATTCTGTGTTTCTCCTGATAGCACATTCTTGGAAGCTATTTTTTGCTTAGTTGTAACTTGAAGTAACTTGTTCCTTTGGGTGGAGAAGATACAATTTTGAGAGAGCACCTTATTTCTAAGAGCTTTGTAAAGCAATGAGCTACTTCGTTTTGTCCACAAATGACTCATCAGAAAAGATTTTAGATCCCAGAACGGCCAGGTCCATGGTCTAAAACTGCCCCAAAGAACTTTTTTCTCCTGCTTCCTGTCACTAAAACTTTTACCCGTTTGTCTCCCAGCTGTATTTCTCAGGGTTTTATAAGTAATCGGGCCCACTTGTCTCCTAATGGGCCCATCCCCATCACCATGCCTTGGTGTACCACAACGCAATAGGCAGGGATTGGAGGATGATGGACGCTGGCCGGAGAGCAGTAACCTGGACTCGGGCACCAAAGCAGAGAACCGTGCCCTTTGTTCAGCTTGCAGGTGTGTGTATGCTAGAACAGCACTCGCCCTTGCCCACTCTCCTCTCACCCCTACCGCTCCTTTACACGGAACTTTTTCATTGTGCAGTAAACGAGGAGTAACTTTGGACCCTGAGTTAATCACCTAGTTCCAGCAACAAAGGCTTTCAAAAAATGGTTACCACTTTATATTTCAAAGTGGTAGTCTTTGTAAGAAGAATGAGATGTGTGTGGGTAGTGAGAAAGATTAGTGTGTTTGAGGGGGGAGGGACATTGCCAAGAGCCAAGGCATAGAATATTTGAAGATTGAGGGCTCAAATTTGGAAATGACTATTTTTTTAAAATGTTGAATATTATTTTGTGTTGAAACAGCACTAGATAGAAATTAGGCAAAGATTCCTTAATTAACAAATGAATCTGGAAAGCTAGATTAACAGACCGAATGCCCTGATGGGATAGTCAAAGCTGTGAAGATGTAGGGAAGCTCTTTGAAATCATGGGACAGAATGGAGTGGGAACACTGTGTAAAAGGAGAGTAACTGAGAATAGACGTTAACAGCTGCGTTAGTTTCCCATTGCTGCTGTAACAAATTACACTTAACACACCACAAATCTAACGTGTTACAGTCCTGGAGGTCAGAAGGCCAAAATAGGTCTCACTGGGCTAAAATCCAGGTGGTGACAGGGATGCGTTCTTTCTGGAGGTTTTAGGATAGGATCCATTTCCTTGTCTTTCCCAACTTCCAGAGGCCACCAGCATTCCTTGTCCTTTGGCCCCTTCCTCCATCTTCAAGGCCAGCAATGGCCAGTTGAAGATTTAGCACATCGTCTCACTCTGACAGTCTTCTGCCTCCCCCTTCCAGATAATTCAGGACAATCTCCTTATCTTAAGGTTGGACAATTAGCAGCTTTCATTGCATCTGATTTTCCACGCAAGGTAACATCTTCACAGGATCTGGAACTCAGGATGTGGCCATCTTCAGGGGACCATTATTCTGCCTACCACAACAATCTTTTACAAAAGCATTAAGAGAATGACGACTAAGTGAGAAAAGAAAACCCCTATGCGGAGAGAGGGGAATGGGAACCCACAAGTGCAGCTCAAGAGTTAGTTTAAATTAGGATTTACACATTGAAATGACTTTAGGGACTAGCCTCCAGAGGGCCTGTATCAGACCACACGTTATGTTCTAACAGGATCATTTGTGATGTTCCCGACTGAAGGGGAGAGGGGGAAAGTGCTGCTGCCCTTTTCTGTGTCTCCATATTAATTGGGGCAAAATTCTTGGACAGAGATTACTAACCCACTCATCAGTCAAGGAATAATTGAAGCACTGCCTTCCTGTGAAGCCCTCCCTACTCCCTGGGCAGAGTTAATTTCTCTTCCTTGGATCACAGTCCCCAGTGCTTTTCTTTCCAGCATTACTTATCATTCTGTAATGTAATTTCCTCTTTTTGTGCCTGTCTCCCTACTGGATGATGAGGTCCTTTTGAGGACAGAGACCGTGGCTTATCCAACTTTGTATTCTAAGCACCTAGCAAGGTGGCTCGCATAAAGAAGGCATTCAACATGTTTATCAAATGAAAACCTGTAGGGTGAATTCAGAGGATTCTGCACTGCCTCCAGTCTTAGGGGAAGGTGGGAGGGTGGTATTTGGGGATTGAAAACTTGATGATAATGCTTTAAAAATTATAACGCACACTAAATCTCTAAGTCCTGAGGATGCATCTGAGAGAAGAAGACAGGAAGCTGATAGGAATTAAAAAATAAAAAAATTTTCCTCTGATAGACTGCAGTTGAGAAAGCAAGGTCAAAACGCAGACAAGAAAATTTACCTGCTATGACTTTACACATTCTGGACCACACTTAGCATACAAATGAATGTTGGAGAAAAAAAAAAAAACACCAAAACTACAGTTCCAGGAAGATGAGTAGGATGTTATGTAATTTTTAAACAGTCAAAACTTTCAGTCATTTGATGATATACGTTAGAAAAATGTTCTGCATAGACGTTTATTTCCATAATACTTTAGGAAAAATGTTAACACTCGCTACCCAGGAAGAAGAGCAAATTTCTGAACTGCTTCCATCCTCCTTGGAAATACAAGATTGATTTTGAAGTTTCATGAATTCCAAATTGAATATGAGAGAAAGAGAAAACTAAAACTCTGACCCAGCTCTCCGCAAGAAGAAGAAATGGAAGAGAGGGGTCAAGTAAAAAAAGAAGGTGGATTATAACACAATGAGTTTTCAAAGTTGCTTTCTCTTATGCTACCCTTCACCAAAATCCTTCTCTCTCCAAACCCGTCAAGCACATAGTTATCTTATTCTCTATCTACTAGTCATTAAAAAGAGAAAAAACAAGTTTGGTAACAGTTAAATAAACCTAAAAGTCAACCCTCATAAAGACTGATACAATAATGTGGAAATACCATTCTTTCTCAGTAAAATTTCTTTTAATTTTTGTTAAAGCTAACTTTATTTTTGATTTTCAATTATGGACCAAGGAAGCTACCGAGGAGAATTAGTGGGTCTTCCTTTTCTTCCTTGTACCTAATGAGCAACAGCCAATCAAGAAGAGGAAGTGAACAGAGGGAGCAGGAAAAACAGGTTGGGGTTCCATGAGCATACAGATGGTGAAACCACATGTGGATGAGATTAGCGTGAGCAAAAGGGAGGAAAAGAGCAGGTCAAGAATAGTGTGCAAGAAATTGCAGTATTTTCAGGGCAGGCCAAGAAAGAGCAGTTCATGAAAGTACTTGATAAGGATAAACTGAAGAGGTGGGAGGAGAATTATGAGAACAATGTTTGGGAAACCATAGAGAAGAGTACTTCAATCAGCCAGTCAACAATAGTACCAAATACTGCAAAATAAAGAAAATATATGGTAAGTAAGATAAGTGAGATAGGCCTGAATATTTCCATCGTGCACAGCACAGAAGAAAGAATTAGCTTCTAGAAATATTAGAATTTTCCTCCACAAAGTTTATTTTTTTAGCATAAAGTTCTGTCTCATACTCCATTCTCCCCCCAAACACATAAATTCAAACATACACACACACACACACACACACACACATTCCTGTTGATGCTTCACTAAAAATGAACTGGAATCAATTTTGACAAATGTTCAAATAGGTAAGAGGAAAAAACAAAAATACAATTCTCCTTGTTGTTGCTGTTTTCATTTTCACAAAGGTCAGTGGACCAATGGGCTCCATTGATTTGGAAAGAAAAGCAACTGAAGCATTCAACCACAAAGCTAAAGTTTAGGGCCTGGTTAACTGACAGCAACCCTGCCTTTTTAGAGCTAGACAGAAGGTTTTACCAGCTAATCAGAGGTGCATTGTCTTCATCAAGTAAAGCTCATTAAATTCAAATTATCTCAGCCTTTCACTAAATTTGAAGGTGTAAGGCTATGGATTAGAAGTGTTATGTCAAAGAAAAAAGAGAATAATGGATACAAGCAATTAATTGTTATTTATAAAGCATTTTACATTCAATACATCATGAGGTGAGAAAGGTAGGTATTGTTAACCTAATTTTCGTATAAAGAAATAGTCTCAGAAGGTAGATCACTAGAATGTCATCATGCTGCCTGGTAGGGAGAGGGATGGAGCTGAAGGTAGCATCCTGATGACAGTAGCAACGCAACTGAGAGTCTTAGAGGAAGAGCTCTAAATCACAGTCAGGTTTCCCACATAAAGGAACCAATCAGAATTGTTGATGAAATCACATACATCGTCACACATAAAAACAAGCCATTTAGGAAAAAGACTGAGTGTTGCGCTGAAGCTGGCTCACCCTGGCCAGCCAGAGCCTAATGTGTGTATTTCTCTCCAACTCTGTTCAGTGACATCATACTGGTATTTTGAAATCAGCCTTTACTCGGAGTATTTTTTTCCAGTTTTACGGAGGTATGATTGACAAATTAAAATTGCATATATTTAAGGTATATAATGTGACATTTTGATATACATATGTACATCATGAAATGATTACCACAATCAAGCTGATTAAAATATCAATCATCTGACATAGTTACCTTTGTGTGTGTGTGTGTGTGTGTGTGTGTGCGGTAAGAATATTTGAGATCTACTCTCTTAGCAAATTTCAAGGATAGAATACATTATTATTAACTAGAGTCACCATGTATGTTAGATCTCCAGACTTATTTAATTTATACATATATAAGTGTGAACTGAAAGTTCATACACTTTGATCGATATCTCCCCTTTTCTCCCACCTCCCGCCTCTGGTAACCACCATTCTAGTCTCTGTTACTACGAGTTGGACTTTTTTTTTAGACTGTGCATCTATGTGAAATTATGCCTCATTGTCTTTCTATGTCTGGCATATTTCACTTAGCATAATGTCCTCCACGTTCATCCATGTTATATACCACTTTTTTTTAATCCATTCATCTGTCAATGGATACTTAGTTGTTTCCATATCTTGGCTACTGGGAATAATCCCGTACTGAATATGGGAATACAGTATCTCCTTGAGATAGTGATTTTATTTCTTTTGAACATATACCCAAAAAGTGAGATTGCTAGATCATACAGTAGTTATCTCTTGACTTTTTGATAATGGCCATCCTAATAGGGGTGGGGTAATATTTCATTGTGGTTTTGATTTGCATTTCCCTGAGAATTACCGATGTTGAGCACATTTTCATATACCTGTTGGCCATTTCTATGTCTTCTTTCAAAAAAGGTCTATTCAATTTCTTTGCCCATTTTTTAATCAGTTTAAATGTGGGTTTTTTCCTATTGAGTTGTGTAAGTTCCTTATATATTTTGGATATTATCTCCTTAGATGTGTGATTTGCAAATATTTCCTGCTAGTCTGTAAGTTGCCTTTTCATTTTGTTGATTGTTTCCTTTGCTGTGAAGGAAGTTTTTGGTTTGACATAGTCTCACTCTTATATTTTTGCTTTCGTTGCTTGTGTTTCTGCTGTCAAGTCCGAAAGGTCATGCTAAGACCAATGTCAAGGACCTTTTCCCTATGTTTTCCTCCAGGAGTTTTATGGTTTCATGTCTTATATTTAGGTCTTCAATCCATTTTCAGTTGATTTTTGCATATGTATAATATAAGGATCCAATTTCATTCCTTTGGTAGTGGATATCCAGTATACCCAACACCATTTATTAAAGAGACAATCCATTCTCTGTCATATATTCTTGATGCCTTTGTCAAAAATTCATTGACTGTATATGCATGGGTTTATTTCTGGGCTCTCTGTTCTGTTCCATTGGTCTATGTGTGTTTTTATGTTGTTTTGATTACTATAATTTTTTTACTACAATTTTTACTACAATTTTTGATACAATACCATGTTGTTTTGATTACTATAGCTTTGTAATATAATTTGATATCAAGAAGTGTGTTGCCTCTGGTTTAGTTCTTTCTCAGGATTGCTTTGGCTATACAGGGGTCTTTCATGGTTCCAGACGAATTTTAGGATTGTTTTCTCTATTCCTGTGAGAAATGTTATTAGAATTTTGATAGGTATTTTATTGAATCTGTAGGTTACTTTGGGTAGAATGGACATTTTAACAATATCAATTTCTTTTAAAAGAATGAGCCTTCAGGGAGCCAGCCCAGTGGCATAGTGATTAAATTTGCCTACTCTGCTTTGGTGGCTTGGGGTTCATGGGTTTGGATCCTGGGCACAAACCTACACACCACTCATCAAGGCATGCTGTGGCAGTGCCCCACTTACGAAATAGAGGAAGATAGGCACAGATGTTAGCTCAGGGACAATATTCCTCAAGCAAAAAGAGGAAGATTGGTAACAGATGTTTACTCAGGGCCAATCTTCCTCACCAAAAAAAAAATAAAATAAAATAAAGGACCTTCAGGCACTTTTAAGTTAATATCTATATTTTTTCATCATAAGATAAAAGAGTTTCAAAGGTTATTTCCAATGTATTAAAAACATTGACATAAAATAAAACTGTTACTAATACATGGTGATATAAGTTAGGAAAGTCAAACAGTAGTTCCTTTGGAGAGGGATTAATGACTGAGAAGTGGCATGAGGAAGTCTCTTAGGGTGCTGGTTTTGATGTAGGTAATGATTACATGGGAGAGTGTTAACTTGGTTAAAACTCATTGATTTGTATATGTAAGATTTTTTCCGTATTATTCTATGTACACATCAATAAATATTTACAAAAATATTAACATTGTATCTAAATAAATATAACTGTTACATCACTTTCAAACTGTAATGTAAATATCATAGCTAGGTGATACTATCATGCAGTTTTTTGTTTGGTTTTTTTTAAAGATTGGCACCTGGGCTAAGAACTGTTGCCAATCCTTTTTTTTTTTTTTTTTTTCTGCTTTATTTCCCAAACCCCTCCGGTACATAGTTGTATATCTTAGTTGCACATCCTTCTAGTTGTGGGACGTGGTGACGCCGCCCCAACGTGGCCTGATGAGCGGTGCTGTGTCCGCGCCCAGGATCCGAACCCTGGGCCGCCGCAGCAGAGCCCGCGAACTTAACCACTCGGCCACGGAGCCGGCCCCCTATGCAGTTTTTTAAATAATTGGAAAATATGTTTCTAACAGTCACAAATTTTACATCATTCTCTTTTCTTTGTGGACTCAAATTTCTGTTCCACTTACACCACAACATCTTTTCCTGTGTAATATTTTTAAGTTTCAAAGCTTGTATGAATTAACTGACCATATTTCTGTGAAGATAAAGGTAAATATAATAAAATTAAAATAGATAAATAAAATACAAATTATTTTTATTTCCTGTGATCAAAATTCTCCAGCTGTTGAAGTTTTCTTTTAGTTTATCACTGAATCATAATCCTTTTGAATACAATAAGCCCCAAAAAACGTGTTTGTATAAACATTAGGTGAAAATAAGAGAAAATTTTAAACAATGTTATGCAACTCTCTGAAGTTTATATATTAAAAAAATAGCATAGTGACCTATGGTCATCCATCAATTAAATAAACTTTAAACTCAGTTTCGAATTGACTTAAAATTGCAAACAGCTGACTTGCAAAAGGATTTCTTACCCAGGCAGTTGAGTCATCCATTTTTTCAACTTCTGGGAAGTCAAAAACGGTTTTGTGAAGGCTTTTTAAAAGACCATGAATTATAAGCATTTCTCTGTCATGTCGTAGCACTTTGTTTAATGTAATTATAATCAAACTAGGTTGGAAAAATTGAAACATTACTAAGTACAATAAACTTTGACAATAAAGTATTTTTGATAAAATGCTTAATCATTTATTTTGTTTGAATTAAATACATTTTCCTCAATACCATGGATGCAACATATCTAACTCATTCAATTTATGGAAATTTTCCACAGGTGACCGTATTGCAAAGGCTGTTCTGGGACGAGGGTGAGGCAAGTGAGGTGCTTAGGTTACAAAATGTAAAGAGACCCTCACTCTCAGGGTGATGTTTCCTTAAATTTTGTGCCCCGGGCTCCTCAATTTGCCTCAACCTTGTAGTCCCAGCCTTGCCTCATTGTCAGAAGGATCAGCCAAATCAAACTTACCTTGCATGAGAAAATGACTTTCACTTTTCAATTTAAATAAACAAGTAACACACATTCTCTTTACAACTGGCTTTCCCCAGAATACTAAAGTGTGTAAATAGATGGATTGAGTGATCAATAGATCAATAGATGAAGAGAAAACAGACAGGATGAGAGTGAGCCTTGCCATAAGCGTGTCACCTGGAGAAAATAAGGTGCTCTGACTCCAGTGTTCCTTATTGCACTACCTTAGCTTTGTTTTCAGAGAACTCTCTCTTAAGAAAGAAGGGACAATAATCAGTGGATGAAAAACCTTAAATAATCAACAAGTTTCTCTGTGGCTTCTCCAGGCTGGCCAGCAGAGGTTGATAGTCTGTGAAGAGAGTGCACACTTACAGGCTCTTGGCTTTGTACAAGTGGTCTTGTCTCCTGCTTCGGTCCCCGCATGGAGGTTTCCACTGCATCCTTCACGCAGTCCTGTATCTAATAAGAAACCTCAATGGGACAAAGTAGTGCCTTCAGTTTACCCTGATCAATGTGACTTTGATCTCTCTCAGTGTCCGCTAACTAGGGATTCCCTTTTCTCTGTTACAAGAGATTTTTTTTTTCAAGTTTTTGGGGTGTTTTTTTTCCAGCATTTCCATGTGTTAGAATCAGGATCAGGGCCTACCCATGTCAGTTCAGTTTCCATAAGGCCAGACATCTCATTCATTTTACAATAATTAAATGCCAGTGGTACCTTAAAGTATTAGTTATCTATTGCTGCACAGCAAATTACACCAAAACTTAATGGCTTAAAGGAGCAATAAATATTTATTATCTCTCATGGCTTGTGTAGTTAGGAATTCAGGAGTGACTGGGCCACGTAGTTCTGGCTCAGGGTCTCTCATGAGTTGACTTGCCCTTAAATTCTTTAGAGGGCCTTTTTTCTCACCACATGTTCTCTGACTTCTTCACAGAGGATTTTATAGTCACACCCGCAGCTTCATCCTTAAACTGTGTTTTCCTGAAAGTAGCTTGGATTTGATCTTTGCCCAAAAGCCAACTTCTTCCTTTTGGCATTGTTCCCCACCTAAAGAGGCTAGGAACTTTCAAACCCACAGGTCCTACTCCTTTATGTATTATGGTTTTCCTTTGGCTTGTCTCTCTCCTCTTGCATTTTACTACAAGCCACAAGAAGAAACCAGGAGGCACGTTCAACACTCTTCCCAGATATCTTCTTAACTAGGTAACTCAATTCAAGGTACATTTTCTATATTACCACAAGTGACAATGTTGCTGAACTTCCTGCCACTGCTGGACAAGAATCCCCTTCTCTCTGCTTTCCAAAATCAATTTGCCCCACATTCCTTTAAGCCCTCACGAAAAGCCTCCTTAAGGGCATTCACATTTCTCTATAGTCTCTTCAAGGCCCTTAGGTTTTCTTCATATACTGCTCAAAGTCTGTCCGTATCCACCTACCACCCAGTCCCAATGCCAATCCCACATTTTTAGCTTTTTCTTATGGTAGCACCCCATTTGCAAAATCTGTAGTAGTTATCTATTGCTGCATTAAATATCACTGCCAAAACTAAATGGCTTAAAACAACAATGATCACTTATTATCCTTCACAATATCTGAAGGTCTGGAACTCAGGAGCAGCTCGACTGGGCAGTTCTAGCTTGATACCCATCATAAAGTTGCAGTCAGATGCCAGCTGGGGCCACAGTCATCTAAAGGCTTGATGGAGGCTTACGGGTCTGTTTCCAATGCGGCTCCCTCTCAGGGCGTGATGGTGCTGGCCTTTGGCCGCTGACCCCAGTTTTTCTCTATGTGGGTTCCTCCGTGAGGCTGCTTGAGTTTTCTCATAGCATACCCTAGAGTGAGCAATACAAGAACCTGAGCAACTGGGCAGGAGCTGTACCCTTTGTGTGACCTGGCTTTGGAAGTCACATAGCATCATTTTTGCCACGTTTATTTGTTGGAAGTGAATTCCCATCTGGCCCATAGTCAAGGGTAGGGGAATTAAACACTGCCTTTTGCAGGAAGGAGTATCAAGAAATTTGTGAACATGTTTAAAACCACCTCTCTCAGAATTCTCAATAAACTTATCTAATAAAATTGTACTTCTTATACATTTTTACTTGAAGAAAAGGTTTATATTCCTTCAAGAATCTAGAAGGCAGAATAAGATTAAGGAGTCAGAAGAATTAGGTTGAATCTTTGCACCTGTATTTGCTGAGGGTCTCTGTACCCACTTTCTCATGGAGAGAAAAAGAAAATAACTTAGAGAAGGATGAATGCTGGGATGAGTAGGTCCATGAGCACAAAAGGCCAAATTGTCAATCCTACTCACACAAAAGAGAAATCTAACCCACCATCAAGTATTGCTAACAGTTAGCAAAGAACACCAAAAAGGAGCTACCACACGTGCCACATAGATATTCGGGAGGCCTTGAGTCCCCATTTCCACACTGGGATGTGATGGACTAGCCTGGGGTATGAGCTCACATAGAGAAATCACTTGGTTTTGAGGTCTTGCTAGTCTTATAAGTACCTCCACCTTCAAGTGTGGCTGCATCCCATTATCCACAAAGTGCAGGTTTACTCACAAAACAGCAATCCAGACATTCCCTAAAATAATCCTTAGTTTGGTAATCAGTACATTATAAACTCCTACAAGAACTTCTTTTATCTTCAAGCTTGTAAATTCCACCAGTCAATGCTCACAGACTGCCCGCAGTGTCCTGCAGGAAGGAGTCCCACCATTGACTCGTTCTCAGGAGGAATCCTGGAACTCCAGATGGGTAATCTGTTGGACAACCATCTTCCCACATTTTCGTCCTTCTTTTTCTCCCTTTTAACTATACTAATCTTATAGTCTACATGAAAACTCATATAAAATTCCTTCCAATTTATTTACCTTCCCTTTGAGAATTTTACAGGTAAACTTTATCATAATGTTGTTATGGAAATATATGCCAAAGGACCACTTCACTGAGGAACTCAGTCCTTTGGGGTGCTTAATCCCACACACACTATGATTGTGAGAGACAGTTCCCTGTTCACAGGGCAGTGTATGTGAGGGAATATATATAGTTTTAACCACTGACACTGTCTGTTCACTATACTCATTGGGTTTTTGGCCACAAATATTCAGTATAATCTCAGGTGCAACCTCAGGAAAAATTGTGACACTAACATGCAAAACATGCTTGAATTGCCCCAAATATATTATTTAACTTTGATGATTCCTTGCATTCTTCACTTTCATTTCTTCCCAAATTCTTCATTTCCCCCACCCTCTTTTCAATTTTCTTTTCTGCCACACCCTCTACCACCCTGCAATTCGCTCTCTGTGCCCTAAACTATCATCTGTGCTTTAAACACCATAAAGATCATTTTTAAAGTATTAAAATATGCATGGGAATAGACGCATAATCTCTTAATACCAAGTAAGTTCTCTGACAATGGCAGGGCTTGGGGAAACATAATTAAGAAGTCAGCTGGAGGAGTTCCTAAGGAAATTGGTTTTAAATGGATGGAAGTAATGAATCAGTAAAAACAAATACCTGATGGAAGGAGACAAGCTTCCCTGGTGATTAGGAAGGAACAATTAAGGCGGATTTGGGATGGTGACCAGTGCGCATACTGTGGTGGTAATCTCTCCTTCCTGGCCTTTGAGGAGCTAAATGGAGCATGAAGCCATCTTTCCGTCATTCAGATAAACACAGCATAAGCACAGCCTGGAGAGACTCTCAGTTAAAGGAAAATTGTAGGAGCTTGAACACCTAGAAGGGGTTGCTAGGAGGTCTCAGAGCCATGAATAAGCTTCAAATATGCAAGGAAATATTGAGGGTACATTGTTAAACTCAAATACAGATACAGAGCTCGGGCTGGAATAGGTAAATTTGGGAGACAGTAAAAGGTCCCAAATTACTCTGTTACTTGAGACAATGATCTTTGCTGGGAGCAATTCATCTAAACTGCAGCTGCACCCACTCTCTTACTTATCTTATTACTCATATTACTTTGCAGCATTTCATAGAACTTATTACATATCCCTGCCCTTCTGCCACCCACCTCCCCAAAAGTTAACTTCTTGAGGGCAGGATTTTACCTACTTTGTTCACGGTCCAATTTTCAGCATGTGGAATTGTGCTTGCATGTAAAGGTATTCAATAAATATTAATTGAAAGAATGAACTGTAGCCACAGTACATAGAATATTAAGAACATTCTTATATATTCCATCTGTTACAATCCAAAACCCTTAAAGCAATGGTACCATTCACCCTCACCTCCCAGTTCTCCATGCCTGCTGTACTTCACCCTGTTCTCTGTTTCCATCTTGAATTTACTCATACCCTTTCTCAGATTTACTCTTATTCCAAATTCAAGTAATTTTTCCTACCAATTTTCTACTAATGCTTCTCTCATAATCAAAAATCATTTGAATAATCTAGAAAGCCATTAGCTAAGTAGTGCATAGTTAAAGTTTCCCTGAACATCTTCCTATTTCCTGTCTACCACCAATAGATTAGGAAGTTTGGGTGAAACATCAGTTAAGTGTGAGTATTATGTAAGGCACTAGAGATACAGGAAGAAATTGATATCAGTGTTTACCAAGATCGAAGTAACACAAGCAATGAGGCTTATGTCTACTCTACCTGATATTCTAAAGTGCTAGAAGCTCATAGTCTAATTGCAAAGTGTTATTCTAACAGTGATCTTGAATTCTAACCTTGAAAATTCCTTGCTTTGTGATTTTGAATTCTTTTGCTTTCTTTCACATACATTTTTCATTTAAAGACTGTATTGCATGATGCTAACTTGCCTATTCATACCATTGTACACAACTGGTAACCCCAAACGTTTTTATCATGGAAACAGAATAGTGGACTGAACCATTCTCACCAAACTTCCCATTTATATTTTTTTAATGATATAGATTGAGTATTTGTGCCCTCCAAAATTCATATGTTGAAACCTATTCCCCCAATGTGATGGTATTTGGAGGTGGTGATTAGGTCAAGGACGTAGCCCTCATTAATGGGATTAATACCCTTATAAAAGAGGCTCCTACAGAGCTTCCTCGTCTCTTCTGCCCTGTGAGGACACAGTGAAAAGACTGTGTCTATCAGCCAGGAAGCAGGCTCTCATCAGAAACTAACTCTGCCACACATTGATCTTGGACCTTCAGCCTCCAGAACTGTGAGAAATAAATTCCTGTTGTCTATAAGCCACCCAGTCTATAGTATTTTTGTTACAGCAATCTGAAATGGACTAAGATATTTAAAGATGCAGAAAAAGACAAAATCCAGCATAAATCACACAGACAATATCTGAAATATCAGCATAATATATACTAATTGCAATTTTTATATTTAATTTGAAAAATATCTTTAAATATTTTTAGGTTTAGGACTCAAAGATTGCCTTAGAGGCATACTAAGCTGTGACTGCTCTGGCCTTCTGGGATCAATCTTCTGAGCCAGAAAGAGTCACGTTAGCTTTTCTCTCTTCAGACCCTTGAACTATCAAACGCAGAATATAAAATGCTGGCATAGAAGGTCAGTGTTGCTATAGTGTAGCCTTGAGTCTAATGAGACAACAAGAAAATTTAAGAAATAATGAGAAAGACTCTTTGAGGAGCATCTGGTGGAAGGAGGATTGTCAGAGAATGCATGAAGAAAAGTGGCCTGTTCTGTCGAACTGCTGCATAGTCAGAGAACTTGACAGATCCTGCAAAGAGCCAGGGTGAGTTGAGCAGACTCGTACCAGAAAACTGCTTGCTGGACCCTAAAACTGGGATATGTTTCAAATCGTTCTTTGGAAGAGAATAAATTCAAGAACCAATATGGACAATGAGAGGGGCTAAGGTGTTCCAGAAACACTATTGCCAAGCTTCAGTTGATTTCTCTTCCTATAAAGTTAAATAGAAGGGGTATATCAAATTTGGAAAAGTACTTAGTGTAGACAGAGTACTTATTTCATAAAAGTAAGTTTTTATTATCAACTCTATGATAAGAGAGAAGCTGGACAAAAGACAAAAGAAAGTTGTGAAAAAGATAAGTGAACTGAAAAGCGAGCTAGGGCAAATGGGGAAAGACTATAAGGTCACTTACAATATAATCATAGAATTTGAATCTACAAAGAGGGCATCAAAGACAGAACAAATCTTCTAAAAAGAAAATCAGTAATATGGAAGACAATTTGACAAGAGTTTCAAAAACACAGACCAGTATATTTAAGGTACAAAATATAAGACATAGGAAGATTATCATAAAATCGAATGTGTTATATGAATGTGAAAATGGATATAATCCTAGAAGAAAAGAAAACCAAAAAAAATGAAATTAAAACTGCAATTTATGGTGGAATAAAATGTCCTAAACTTAAAAAAGATAGGCCACGTCTATAAGTTGAAAGAGCCCACCCCGTAGCAAGTGAAAACAAGGAAACACACACCAAGCATAACCTGGTGCATATTTTTAAAGTTGAAGAAAATCATCACATAGGCACCCAAGCAAGAAAGATATGGTCCTCTTCAAAGGAAAAGAATATTTTTCAGGCTGAACTCAGACTTCTCCATACTCCCAAACCAGATAAAGTAGAGTAATTTTTAGGCTTCAGATGAGAATAATTGTAAATCAAGGTAAGCTGTTTTCCTTTGTTTAGGCAAACGGAAAGTATTCATGAATGTGTAAGGATTCAAAGAAATCTTTAAAAAGAATGAAACTGGCATAAAAGAATTGGTAGTGAGCATATGGACTTAAATATCCATTTTAGTCACAGCACAAGAGATATACATACAAAATGACTGTTAAAAGGGAAGATGTATAATATTAAAAAAAATGAGTGAAGTCTACCTGTAATCTCACTTAAACTAGCAATTGTTGGAAACCAGAAAGAAGTAAGAGAAGGACAAATTCCATAGCATAAGGAAAATTAAAACTAATTTCTTAGTTAATTCTTTTACATTTTGCAAAAAGAAATGTTTTGGAGGTTTAAAAAATAGTAAAAGCAGGGACCAGCCCGTGGCTGAGTGGTTAAGTTTGCGGGTTCTGCTTCAGTGGCCCTGGTTCGGGTCCTGGGTGCAGATCTAGCACCGCTCATCAAGCCATGCTGACGCGGCGTCCCACACAGCAGAGCCAGAAGGACCTACAACTAGAATACACAACTATGCAGTGGGGGTCTTTGGGGAGAAGAAGGAAAAAAAGATTGGCAAGAGATGTTAGCTCAGGTGCCAATCTTAAAAAAAAAAAAATGTAACAGCAACCACTAGTAAGACTTAAAACAGGATAAATAAGAAAGAACCTTTAATTTAGTGTAAATAAGTTAAAAATAAGCTATGGAAATAAATTTTAATTATTTATATTATATGGTTAAGAGGAACACTCTCCTGAATTGGGTTTAAAAATAAATCTCAACTGCATAGAGTTAGAACATTTAAAATAAAATTACATAGAATCGTTAAATTAAAAGGATTAGCAAAAAAATTACATTCAAGTGCAAATTAAATTAAGAATGGCAATATTAGTATATCAGCATAGAATCGTAGACTAAACGTCATATTACAAAGAGATTCATCACTTAATTGCTAAAAAGATAAATATGAGTTGACAATATTTATTGACCTTTAAGAGGTAATAAAAAAAGCATCAAGATATATAAAATAAAGTCAGAAATACATAGAGAAATTATCAAAAATATAATTGCATTAATAGACCACACAATTTTTAGTCTGAGACATACAGAGAAGGTTCAAAGGTAGACAAAGACGGAAACAGAATAAAACTGAATTATTACATTATAATATCATTTATTAGAGACACTAAATAATGAATGCATCCAAACAATCAAATTGTTCTAGAACTATTTTTAAACTCTTTGGGACCACCCACGGCATGTGGCAATTTCTCTGGAGCTCAGTCCAAACAAAGCAAATGCCAGAGATTTGGATCCAAAATGCTGACCAGCCTGACATCACAGTGAGGTAACCACTTACAAATATACAGGAGTGGTTTTTCATTATGCTAAGAAATCAGAGACAAAAGAGTGTATCGTGTACGATTCTATTTATATAAAATTCTAGAAAACGTAAATTAATCTATAGTGACAAAAGCAGGTCAGCAGTTGCCTGGGGCCAGAAGCAAAGAGAGAAATGGACTGCAAAGAGGTACAAAGAATCTATTAAGCGTGACGGAAATATTATATCGTGGCTGTGCTTTTAGATACATGCATCTGTCAGACTTTATCAAATAGATATTTTATTTAAATGGATGTAGTTTATTGAAATAAATTATAACAATAAAATTGGTTAAAAAATAAAATTTCAAAAAAAACAAAATAAGTAACTCTATCAACATATGTTGATAAAGGAAAACGGCACATCAGGTCAATAGACTGCAAAGGCATTTGCAAACCTCAATACCAATTTTTGATCCAAAAAAAAAAAAGGTAAAGCAAATACCTGATTAAAAAAACATCTATCTTGAGCCAACATTCAGCAATAGTCTCAACAGTGGCACACTATATGCATCTTCTCTGAAATCAGGAACAAGAGTGGCCACCATTACCTACGTTAGTAATCATCATATATCTACTGAAAACAAAGAATTGGGAAGTACAACAAAAGAAAGCAACAAAAGTGAATCCATCAAAAAATCAAACAGCTTTCCAAATAATTGGCTGCAAAATAAAAATGTAAAAACCAATTTTAATACATTATAATAACAGTTAGTAATAACCAGTTAAGAAAGAAAATGGAAGATACATCCCATTCATCACTGATAGTTGTAGCCCAAAACGTAAAATACTGAGGGGCAACCTTACGAAATAAAACGTGATGTTCTTATAGAGAAAATTACTAAACGTCACTGAAAGACATATAAGTTGTCTTTAAAAACTGTACAGAAATCCCAAATGCTCAGAAGAGAAATAAGTAAATCCTCCACAAATAATTTATAAGTTTAATTCAATGCCGATCAAAATCCATTTTGGTAAAATAGAAGAAATCCTAAATTAATCTAGAAGATAAGTGGATTACACCATCCAAGAAGAAAATTCTGAAAATAAAGTGTAATGAAGGATTTTCCATACCACATAAGAAAATTATGCATCTACAATGATCAAAACCACATAGTACAGAAACTGAACAGGTCAGCCAAAAATCAACCCTAGTGTCGAGCAGAACTTAATACATAATGTGACATCAAAATAAATAAGACCAAATTGTGCTAGAGCATCAGTTAGCTATTTTTCAATGATTTCAAGTTAGATAAAAATCTCATTTATACACAAAAAGAAATTACAAATGGATTAAAGAGTTAAAGATTTATTTAAAAAAAAAAAAAAACCAAGAGGCCAGGCTGGTGGCATAGTGGTTAAGTTCATGCGCTCCACTTCAGCAGTCCCGGGTTAGCAGATTCAGATCCCGGGTGTGGATTGCTTATCAAGCCATGCTGTGACAGCGTCCCACGTATGCACTAGAGGAAGATGGGCACAGATATTAGCTCAGGGCCAGCCTTCCTTAGGAAAAAGAGGAGGATTGGTGGCAAATGTTAGCTCAGAGCTAATCTTCCTTACCAAAAAAAGAAAAAAAACACCCAAAGCATAAAGAACTGTAAAAAAAAATAGATGAATATCTAACTCCTAAAAGGAGAGTACTAAATATTAAAACAGTGGGAAAAAGTCAACTAGGAAATGATTCTAGGTTTGAATACATAGTTTTAAATTATTCTTTTCTTTATTAAATTGCAAAAGGGGCACATACTCATAAATATTTTTAAAAGTAGCACAATTGTATACGGTGGAAAGCATCCTTTCTCCCCACACATCAATCTAACACACCTCCTGGAATTAAAAATTATTATTATTTAGGTGCGTACCTTCCTAGATTTTTTTCAATATTACACAAATATTTTTAGTGTGGATAAGCAATGAGATTTTTGAAAATTTTTTTATTCTAAAATAATTATAGATTCACAGGAAGCTACAAAGAAATGTACAGGGAGGTCTCGTGTATCCTTAACACAGCCTTCTCCAACACAGGTAGCATCTTGCATAACTACAGTGCACTGTCACAACCAGGAAATTGACATTGGAACAAGTCACAGAGCTTATTCAGAATTCACTGGTTATATGCGCCCTTTGTGTGGATGTGTGGATGTGTAATTCTATACAATGTTATCACATGTGTAGACTTGTTTAACACCATCAAAGTCGAGAAACTTCACTGTTCCGTCACCACAGGCTCCCTTGTGCTACCCCTTTATAGCCACATCCACATCCTCCTCCCCTCATCCCTAACCCCTGACGACCACTAATCTATTCTCCATCTTATAATTATGATAATTCATGAATGTTTTATAGATGAAGTCATGCAATATGTATCCTTTTAAGATTGGCTTTTTTTCACTCAGCATAATATCCTTGAGGTTCATTCAAGTTATTGTATGTATCAGCAGTTAGCTCCTTATTGTTAAGTAGTATTCCATGGAGTGGATGGACCAAAGTTTGTTTGATCATTCACTCATTAAAATAAATTTGGATAGTTTCCAATTTTTGGACATTAAGAACAAAGCTTCTATGAATATCTGTGCACAGGTTTCTGAGTGAAAATAAGTTTTTATTGCTCTGGGATAAATTCCCTACAGTGGAATGGGGGAGTCACATGGTAGTCGCATTTTTATTGTTTTAAGAAATTGCTAAACTTTTTTCCTGAGAGGATGTACCACTTTACATTTCCACCAGAAATTGTGTGGGTGATCCAGTTTCTCTGCATCTTCACCAACACTTGATGTTGTCACTATTTTTTATTTTAACCATTCTGATAGGTGTGTAGTAATAACTTATTGTGTGTTTGGTTTTCTGGTTTTTTTTGAGGAAGATTAGCCCTGAGCTAACACCTGCCGCCAATCCTCCTCTTTTTGCTGAGGAAGACTGGCCCTGAGCCAACATCCACGCCCATCCTCCTCCACTTCACATGTGGGACGCCTACCACAGCATGGTTTGCCAAACAGTGCCATGTCCGCACCTGGGATCTGAACCTGCGAACCCTGGGCCATGGAAGTGGAACGTGTGCACTTTGCTGCACCACCAGGAGACCCCCCAACTTATTGTGGTTTTAATTTGCATTTCCCTTATGGCTCGTGCTGTTGAACATCTTTTCACATGCTTATTTGCCATCTGTATATTCTCTTAAGTGATATGTCTGTTCATGTCCTCTGCTTATTTTCTAATTGGATTGTTTACTTTTTATTGTTGACTTTTGAGAATGCTTTATATTTATAGTTATATTCTAGATATTGGTCCTTTTTTGAATATGTGCTTTGCAAATATTTTCTTCCACTCTGTAGTCTGTCCTTTCATCCTGTTCACATGACTTTCACGGAGCAAAAGTGTTTTTATTTTTGATGAGGTCCAATGTATTAATTTTATCTTTTATGGAAAAATTTATAGAGAGGTTTCTGTCTCCCGTTCCTCCTCCCAATGAGTTGCTTTTGTTTTTTTGTCCAAAATTAATTGGTTATATTTGTGTGGGTCTATTTTTTATTTCCCTCTTTTGTTCCATTGCTCTCTCTTACACTCCTGCACCAACCACGCTGTCTTGATAGCTGTAGCTCTATAGGAGGCCTTAACATTGGGAAGAGTGATTTCTCCTACTTTTTCCCTTTCTTTCAAAATTTTAGAGCCTTTTTCATACAATATAAATTTTAGAATAAGTTTCTCTATCTCAATAAGAAAGCTTGCTGAGATTTTAATAGAAATTGTGTTAAACTTATATAACAATTTAGGGAGAACTTGACATCTTTACTGTGTTCCATCTGAATACACGCAGTTTTTATGTGTGTGTGTATGAGGAAGATTGGCCCTTAGCTAATATCTGTGCCCATCTTCCTCTATTTCGTATGTGGGATGCCACCACATCATGGCTTGATGAGAGGTGTGTAGGTCCGCTCCTGAGAACCGAACCTGTGAATCTCAGGCTGCCAAAGCGGAGTGCATGAACTTAACCACTATGCCACCAGGCCGGCCCCTGAATGCATGCATTTAAGCATCAACTCAAGAATTCATTAATAATATTCAAAGGTACCTAATATAACTAACAAAATGACATAAAAATTAGTATTCTTAACTGATAAAACATTCGTACAAATCAACACTATTATTTCCAACATGCTAAAAAAAAATAAATAAATAGGACAATCCCCCAAAGAAACTTTAAAAGCCCAACCCCACTAATAATCAAAGAAATGCAAATTAAAACTAAAATAAAGTAATTGTTTATACCTATCAATTTGACAAATATTTTAAAGGAAAATACTCAGGGATGAGTGAGGAAAATGAAGCGAGGCAAGCACTCAGTCACTGTTTGTTGCTGTCGTTAGTGCCGTGGAGCGGATTCTGACTCCTAGGACCCCGTGTACAGCAGAGTGGAGCCCCATCTGGTCTTTTTGCTCCACTCTCTCCCCTTCTGGCCTATATCAGAAAATGTTTGGCTGCTTTTCATGGGGTTCTCATGGACGATCTTTTTAGAAGTACGTGGCCAGTATGTATAGTCTAGAAGTTCCACTGAAACCTGTCCACCATGGGTGACCCTGCTGGTATTGAAAATCCCAGTGGCATAGCTTTCAGCATCACAGCAACAGGGAGCTACCGCAGTCTGACAACTGACAGATAGACGGGTGGTGTGGTTCTCTGATTGGGACACGAACCTAGACTGCAGTAGTGAGAGCGCTGAATCTTAACCACTAGACCCCAGGGCTGGCTCAGTCACTGTTAGTAAGAGTATAATTCATATAAATTTTCTGCAAAGCCATTTGGGAATACCTATCAGGAAACTTAAAAAAATATGCCCTTGATACCAGTATTTTCATTTATAGGAAATTATCTTAAGGAAAATCATCAGAAACGCAGTTGACATTTTATATACAAAACTGTACATCACAACACTAACTGTAATAGTGAAAAGGATGGAAAAAACTTAATGTCCAATGATAGGAAACCATTAAATAAACTATAGTATATCCATATGAAATGGTATTATGCTGCTGTTAATAAATTACGTTTTTGAAGAATTTAATGGCATGATCGTTCACCATATGGTATTGAGCAAAAAGAGCTATATACAAATATGCTAACGTAATATGATTCCAAAAATATTTTTAAAGCGTATTTTTGTATAGAAAAATAAGCTGTTGGGAAATTACAAAAATAATAACATTTGTCAACATCATAAAATTCGAATCAGTTTGCCTTTTTATACTTCTCTGTGTTGTCTGCCTTTTCTACAACAAACATGTGCCTGCTTTATAATCAGAAAGCATTCATTAATAAAGTGCCAGCCAATTTTAGGCATAGGCCTAATTCGCCCAGCTCAGCTTATGAGCTGATGTAGCAGTGGCCTACTTATGAAGTCCTTCTGAGGGCTGGTTGTGTGGAAGTGGGAGAGTCTGATTCCCTCAATAAGTAGCAATATTTTTTCCTCATGTACAGTTTCAGGACTGAATTGTTTTAGTGAAACTGAAAAGAAAGACCGGAATGAATAATAATAAAAATAGCCCTAATGTTAAGTTTTCCCCGGTAGAGAGTAACGCCCTTACAGAGTACCTGGTGCTTGTATCCTCTGTGCTGTTTCCAGCATGGAGTCACTGTCCCACTAGAGAGAGCTGGAGGGAAAGAAAGGCACATGCCAAGCCACACTGGTACTCTAATTGGAAACTGAGTCATTCAAACATTGGTGGCCTATTCCCTAAATGTTTTATAACTCTGCCAGAGAGGTACAGTGGGCTCACAGTTTTTTTAGAAAGCATTCATGTGCAAATTATACCAAGAAGAAAACAAAGTATATTTTAAAGCATTAAAAGTTCAGGCTTCATCAACATAATAACTGCACTCAACAATTACTTATCTCAGCAGTTTAAAACAAACTTCAGGCCATATCAAATTGTTGCCTTTGAATGATACTTATGATCAAGCTGACCATATAATTTATCATCTAAACCAAGACAATTTTGAGTGTGAAGTGGGTGCCATTAACAGTTAAGCTGGGGTAATAAATGTAAACTAGAACTGGTTGGGAAAATTGGGGTGTATGATCAATTGCTCAATGGTGTGATGAAACTTTCATCCAACCACGTGCCATACATGGTCCTACATCATATAGAAGTTAGGTCTACCTTAAATTAGTAAATAATTACCTACCAGTACAATCTATAGGATTGACAAAGAAATCTTTAACAATAGTAACAGGGTACTCCATTACCATACTAACATTACGACTTAAATTTTTTTTGTTCTAATAAGTATTTTAGGGGGAAGTGCTATGCTTTTGAACTGACAGCTTGAGTCTAGGGCATACGCACAAAGATGAGCAAGAACGTCCACGTTAGGGGCCGGCTCCGTGGCCAAGTGGTTAAGTTCGCGCGCTCTGCTGCGGCAGCCCAGGGTTCGGATCCTGGGCGCGGACATGGCACCACTGGTCAGGCCACGTTGAGGCGGCGTCCCACATCCCACAACTGGAAGGACCTGCAACTAAGATATATAACTATGTACAGGGGGGATTTGGGGAGATAAAGCAGAAAAAAAAAAAGAATGTCCACATTAAGTTTAAGACAATATAAAAAGATACCTAGTCAGAAATAGCACCCTCCTGCATAGCACCATTTGAATGACTTACCCTTCCTGGGCGTTCTCAACTCTCATGACCTTTATCCCATTTTTCTCCCAACATTCAATTCTGTGGCCAGAGCTTGAAATCACCCTGACACCAAAATATTGCATTTCAATGCTTTCTGATAATAAACATCTATACTCCAGGCCTTCTGTTCCCTCAAAACCTACCTTTGTGCGTCATTGAAACCTAATGCTGTGAGCGCGTTCTTTCTTTCAAGACAATATTCTTCTTGATTTCTCATCCATCTCTGGGCCCTAAGGTGTATGTGCTAGGTGGGATCATTAATGCTGGCTACTGTATCAGACAGTTCCAAGATCTCAGCGGCTTAATGTAATAAAAGGTTTTTTCTTCCTTACTCAAAGACAAACGAAGGTTAGGCAGCTTTCTTTGGCAGAAACTCTGGGATCCAGAAGTCTTCCATTCTAGATGTGTGACTTCTGATGTTTTGCAGAAAGAGAAAATGGAAAACCAAAGTTTTGCTGGAGATATTTTTACGGGCCAAGCCCAAAGTGGATTATATCACTTGCACCTATGTTTCATTGGACAGAACTGAGTCTCACAACCCTCACCTAATTTCAAATGAGGCTGGGAAATGTAGGCTTTTGTGTGTCCAGGAAGAGAAAATGAGGTTGGTAAGCACGTAGCTAAGTCTCTGTCATTGCATAACTTTTACTTTCAATACAGTTAATTCTCTCACCATCTGTCTTTCTCCTGCAACTATTCAGAACATATCTTTTGGAGGGCCGCGATTCAACCCACAACACCAAGAGACCAGGAACTTAGGGTAACGGTATGTTATGGACCCTTCTTACCAACCTGTAAACAGTCTTGCAAAGCTATATGCGCGAGTAGAGAATTCACGAGGGAACTGGATCACACGCGCAGATGGAAGTATAGGGAGCCTCGCTAGTATTCAAAAAAATACAAATGTTAAAAACAAGACACTATTTTCACCTATAAAATTAACGAAGACTAAAAGATAACACTACGTATGAAAGGGAACGCAGTTAAATTCAGCACCTGAGAGAGGCAGTGGAGGGGCTGGAGGGAACGCTCAGATGTATAAGCTTCCTGAAGGACAACTCAGAGATAACTATTGAAAATCTTCATGCAAATCATTCGAGAAATATTTATTGAATATTTACTAAGCACTGGGCACTGTTCTAAGTCCTCTAATAGAGTAATTCCACTTTTGGAAAAGTATCCAAAGAAAATTAGTAGAAATATAGACCAATATTGATTGGATGAGGACTCCATTGCAGCGTAAAAACAGCCTAATGGCTAACAATGGGGAAGTGATGACATAATTTGTACTACATCTATATTTAAAATGATATGGAATGATAAAAGAAAAACTTGAAGACTAGTTAAGGCCTAGGAAAATTCTTCTACTACAATTTTATGGCAAAAAAAAGATAATAAAAATCTGCATTTATAGTATGATTCCAATTTCTGTAGATATATGTCTGTATTCAGCCAACATATATGTATTTCCTATCAAATATGTGCTAAGACTTATAAAGAGAGAATCTGTAACATTTCTGGGTAAATAAGACTAAAGGTGAACTTACATCTTTTTCCATTATTGTTTCCCTATTTCACAGAAATTGCTGAAGAACAGGCCAGCATAAAGCGGAGTACTTTGTGCTTTAGTCATGAATAAAAATTTGTCCTAAGATATAAGGAAGAATGGAAGTCAGGAAAAAAGTGTAATTTCAGTTTCAAGTACTTTCTGTTTAACAAGAGGTGGAAATTTGAATTTGAATTCACCTATGAGGGCAGACAGGTCCTTTGCAGGAAAAGAAAGGCTTCAGGAAGTCTTTTAAATTATGCATGGGTAAAGAGAAGACTGCTCAAGTGAGGAAGTTGGGAAAATCTGAAAAGACTGAATACAGAAGAGAGGAGAGGGCAGCATTTTGGGGAGAGGAGATTGCTTTTGAGAGGAAATGGTTGACTCTCGAGGAAAGAACAATGAAGAAGATATTGTTAGTTCCTTGGGTTGTGTTGCACCCTTGGTTAGGGGGATGGTGGGGAGGAGAAAGGGGATGGCCAGATGGTGACAGAGGTCTTCACTAAGACCGGAAGCAATTCTGGGCCAGGCTGAGCTTCCTGGAGGCCCAGGTGGCCATGTGTATATGGCTCAGAGTTGGAGCGGGGCCTGCCTCTGAATAGAGCCTGGCAACTCTGGACTGTGCCCTCAGCACAGATACCAGTGTTCTCATAGTGGTGGCAGTGAAGGCCTTCCAAGTACCCTGTGGCCAATAGGCATGGACAATGGGGACCTAAAGCAGGAAAGGTAAAACAGAGGTGGCAGCATCCAGTGTCTATGGCAAAATACTGGATGAGGGCAGTTTGAGGTGGGCCTGAGACTTTGTTAATACACAAGGAGAGACTTGAGGCTTTGTGATTAAGACATGAATAGCCAAAGGCTAATAAAGCCAAGGGACATGAGTGTATCATTCCTTCCATTTTCAACCTTATCCATGTTTTCCACAGTGAATGTGTATTTCTTTTAGAAGCAAGAAAAATAATTTAATGCTCCTTCTACTCTCTTAGCCATCCCTGGTGGTCTAGTGGTTAAGATTCTGCTCTTTCACTGCTCAGGTTTCTTTCCCCGTCAGGGAACCACATGACCCATCTGTTGGTTGTCATACTGTGGCCATGACTTGTTGCTGTGATGCTGAAAGCCATGCCACCAGTATTTCAAATATCAGCATGGTCACCCATGGTTGACAGGTTTCAATGGAGCTTCCAGACTAAGAGAGACTGCAGAGAAGGACCTGACAACCCTCTTCTGAAAAAATTGGCCATGAAAACCCTGTGAATAGCCCCAGAGCATTGTCTGATACAGTGCAGGCAGGAAGGGGAGAGAATGGTGCAGAAAGCCTGGGCAGGGGTCCGCTCTGCTCTATACTGGGTCACTAGGAGGTAGAATCCACTTGATGGCACTAATAACAACTGCTCTTATTTTCGTCATTGAGAGCAAAGACATTTTAAAGAAGCTCACCGCCATCTTCTCCTCAGACACCCCTCACCACGGAAATGTTCTTAGGAAGGAAGCACTTTCTGATGCTCAAACCCAACGGGCACTTTCCAGCCACTTTTTTGTCTTCTTAGTCACATTGGATGCTGTTGACCATCCCATCCTTCCTGAAACTTCTTCTCTGATGTCCCTGACTCTACTCTCTCTTACCTTTCCTCCTACCACTCTGTCTGCTCCTTGTCCATCTTTTAGGTGCCTCCTCTTCTAAGGTCTGTCTCTTAAAAGATGATGTTATTCAGAGCTCTGCACTAGATAGTCTGCACTTCTCTTACACATGCTCCCTGGGCTATTTCATCCACACCAACCTTTAAACTCTCGTGGCTTCAGTTACTGCAGAGTCAACAGAGCCTGGAACAGTTCCTCCAACACTGGAGGTATGTAATAGGCATTGGCTCACCTGGCAAGCATATCTGGCATTCAGAGCAGGTCATTTTTTGACACTCCCCTTCTCTATACAACAAAATCGTTTTCAGTAATCGTGACAAAATAACTAGTAGCAATCATTATTTTCCTGATTTGCTTTTCATTTTGAAACAACATACAGTAAATAATAAATTTCAATTTTAAACCATTATTCCAATTCAGTAAAACATTTCATATACGAACTAAAATTCAGACTTCATAGTTTCACACTGTTTTAAATTGAAACACAAATTTAAAAACTCTAAGTGTCCAATGGTCTGACCGAATTGCCATGTTTCTTTACCTTCACAATTCACTGTACTAGCATTGCTTATTTCTAATATGCTGTTTAAATGCAAAAATCTGTGGTATTACAGAAGATGGAGACAGGAACTGTGGCCAAAGTGAGCTCAAATGATTCCACACAATTTTAAACTTACTCTTGAAACAAAAGCATGGAGCTGAGTTTCCATGTGTCAGGAGCTGTGTATATAACAAGTAGGTCCCTGAATTAATTTCCCCATGTAGAAGACAATGTTTGTGAAAGGATAAGAATAAAAATGTGCTAATTTGAAGCTTGCAGATATATTGTTAAAACTCAATAGTAACTGCAGCAATTGCTTGGAATTTAGATTAACAAAAGATTTTTTCAGGGAAGAATATTTTCTTACTGGCATTGTGGCACTTGAGGATAATAAAAAAGATCAACTCTTATTTAGATTTATCCTCTGCAGACAATGCACCATGTTATTGCCTGCACCCTGGGCTGGCTGCTCCCACCACCCCAGTGTTAGTATGGTGTGGACAATAGATAGTTGTTGAATGAATGAAAAGATTTGTCACATGATTCTAAGACTATCTCTTCAGCCAGACTTCTCTCCTAAACTCTAGGCTTGTTTTTCTGTCACTTGACTTCACCTGATGGTCCCATTGGAACTATGGCTGAAAAAAGTGTTCCTTTTTCTGCCCTACATTGGTGAATGGCACCAAATTCCACTTAGTGGCTCAAGCCAGAAACCTGAGATTCCTGTCTCCCTGTTCTTCCCAACCAGACACAAAATCTGTCAATTCTACTTTCTATACATTTCTAGAATCTACTCTCCACCTTCCCATTCTCACTAACCTGGGCTAATTGAGCATTTGATCATTCTGTCCAAGACCATTGCAGCACCAACCTATTCTGTTTCTCTATGTCAGTCTTTCCTCATTCTAATCTCCCTGAACTTCCCTCATCTATAAAAGGGGATATTAATTCCTCCTGCGGAAGATTACCATACAGACACAATAACAGGTATGGAGTGCCCAGAATAGTGTCTGACCTTGAACATCGAAGATGTTCAAAAGTACTATGAGTTTTCCTTCCTAAAAAATATTGCTTGACACTCTACTGCCTCCCAAAGCTGAATATTTTGAGAGAAAGCAATTATATTTTGAGACTAAATTGATGAAGCATCATTTTATATGCATAAAAAGCTAAATTATGCCGATAATTCCAGTTGTATAAAGTTGACCTAATTTAAAGTATTCCCAAACTCATTTAGTCATTTTTATTATGGCAACAAACACTTACTGACCATTACAAACAGACCAAGCAACGCAAGGTCTGAATATATTGACATAGATATATAGAGATACAAGAAAACATTTATTCTCTCAATGGCTTTAGAATTCCATACACACATATAACTCTTAATGATGCAGAATAGTACATGAGACATGCTAAATGAATGCCACAACCATCCACGAAAGAGAGAGAGAAAGATTGAAAGAGGACAAATCACAAAACTGGGGCAATCAGAATAATATTTAAGGAGGAGAAGAAACTGAGATTTGTCT
Organism: Equus quagga; assembly: GCF_021613505.1. Lineage (NCBI taxonomy): Eukaryota > Metazoa > Chordata > Mammalia > Perissodactyla > Equidae > Equus > Equus quagga. The sequence goes on along the minus strand of NC_060274.1, from coordinate 114,726,202 downwards.
TAAAGGAAAGCTACAGAACTATACTCAGGTAGGAAAAGGAGGCTTAAGTACATTTCTGATAACCAAGAAAAAAAATCACAAAGTTGTGAGATGGGAATGCTAATAAGACATATGACCCAGTTTGAATAGGACACAGAATTCATGAAAAGATACCACAAGAGTGAAATTTCAGGAGAAAACTGAGACCAGTAAGTGAATGGAATTAAAGGCCAACATAAGGGTTTTTCTTTGAAAGTAATGAAGCATTAATATAGAACTGTGAGAGCCTCCCATCTAGTTGTCCTGGATTTGGTCATTTCCCATCTTTCACTTAGCTGTCATTGTGACCTTTCCAAAACCCACATCTCACTAAGTCATGTTGTCATTGAATATATCCTTCATGCTTCTCCAAAGACGATATACAAATGGCCAATAAGCATATGAAAAGACGTTCAACTCACTAATCATTAGGGAAATTCAAATCAAAGCCACAGTAAGATATCACCTCACTCCCATTAGGATGGCTTCTATCAAAAAAACAGAAAACAAGTGTGAGGATGTGGAGAGAACAGAACACTTCTGCAAAGTTAGTGGGAATGTAAAATGGTGCAGCCACTGTGAAAAATAATATGGTTGCTCCTCAAAAAATTAAAAATAGAATTAGCATATGATCTAGAAATTCCACTTCTGGGTGTACAACCAAAAGAACTGAAAGGAAGGTCTCCAAGAGATATTCACACACTCATGCTCATAGTAGCATTATTCACAACAGCCAAAAGATGGAAGCAATCCACGTGCATTGACAGACGAATGCATAAATAAAATGTGACATATACATACAATAGAGTATTATACAACCTTAAAAGGGAAGAAAATTCTACGTGCTCCAACATGTATGAATCTTGAGGACATTATGCTAAATGAAATAAGGCAGTCACAAAAAGATAAATACTGCATGAGTCCACTTATATGAGGTACCTAGAGTAGTCAAATTCATAGAAACAGAAAATAGAATGGTGGTTGCCAGGGCCTGGAGGAATGGATAATGGGGAGTTTTTTAATACATATAGAGTTTTAGATTTGCAAGGTGAAAAGAGTTCTGGAGATTGGTTGCACAACAATGTGAATGTACCTAACACTACTAAATTATACACAGAATGGTTAAGATGGTAAATTTTATGTTATTTGCATTTTACTACAATTAAAAACAAAATTTAAAAAAAGCATCTTTCATAGGCTTCCACCACCAGGATAAATTGGAAATTCTGTAGGGCAACAGACAAATCTCCCCATGGGCTCACCCTTTCCCTCTGTGGAAAGTAAAGCAGAGCCAAAAGCATTAGGTTATGTTTGAGTTTCAGAAGAAAAAAGCCAGTCAATTAGCATTTTATTTTCAAATGTATTCTGCAGAGGGGAAATAAAAAGTAGAATGGCTCATAATAAGAAAATCACAAACTGAGGTATTTATAATCTTAGAATATAACGCTCCTTTAAGAAACACTTGGTAAAATTACTGTTTACATCAACTGATGCAATTTTTGAACCATCATTAATTTGCACAATAACCATTGTTTGTGACTTATATAATTCATTCAAACAATGTTTCACAAGCGTTTGAAACTAGGGAATCTTACAAAGTATTTTAATGTGTGTAACCAGAAAGTAAATTAAAAAGTTTATTAGCACCGGGAGGATTCTTATCTTCTCTCTGCATGTCAAAAACTTGACAGAAGTCTTCAATTTAGCTAGTAAGCACTTTACTGATTAAAAGCTAATTTTTAGTCATTTTTAAAGGGTGAAGTTATATTTCTGATCTTCCATTCTTTCTAAAAAGGAGCATGGATGCTATCTTAGTCAGCTCGGGCTGCCATACACAATACCACAGACTGGGTGGCTCAAACAATAGAAATTTATTTCCTTGCAGTTCTGGAGGCTGAGAAAGCCAAGGTCAAGGTGCAGCTGATTCCATTTCTGTTGAGATCCCTCTTCCTGGCCTCCAGATGTCCGCCTTCTTGCTGTGTCTTCACGTGCTGGAGAGAGCATAAACAATCTGGGCTCTCTTCTTACAAGGACACTAATCCTATCAGATCAGGACCCCATCCTTATGACCTCATTTGACCTTACTTACTTCCTTACTCCAAATACAGCCACACTGCGGGGTTAGGGCTTCAACATGCAAATTTGGGGAAGACACAATTCAGTCTATAGCAGATGCTTTTCCTCCAGCTTCTCTCCAGCATCATCTCTCACCACCAGCTATACCGTCCAATCCCTGGACCCCGTATTCCAGAAGACCAGTCTAGTTGTCACTTGTCTATGTACCCAAAAGTTCCTGGGCATAAAATATCCCTAACTGATTTTTATTTTAATTTTTCTAGTTTGTATATCTTCCTCAATGAAATATAAGCTACTGGAAGACAAGTATCTCTTCTTAATGTCTGTATCATGAGAACTAGCACAGAACTTGCCACTTAGGAGGTATTTAATAGTGTTTACTAAGCAAAATTGAACTGTCAAACTTAGCAATTAAGGGGCGTTGACAAAGCTGTGTTTTATGAACGTAAATCTGGCTTAAGTGCGTAGGATGAATCAGAGGTGGTATATAAGTTTCCTATTGCCACTGTAACAAGTCACTACAAACTAGGTGGCTTGACAGAAATTTATTCTCTCACAGTTCTAGAGATCAGAAGTCTGAAATCAGTTACAGTGGGCTGAAACCAAGGTGCCATCAAGGTCATGCTCTCACTAGATGCTCCAGAGGAGACCTGTTTCCTTCCTTTTCCAGTGTCTAGGGATGCCTTTCTAGCATTCTTTGGCTCAGGGCCCCTTCCTCCATCTTCAAATATCTCTGTCTCTGCTGAGATGGGCACATTACCTTCTCTCTTCTGTGTGTAGGAAAATCTCCCTCTGCCTTCCCCTTATAAGGACACCTTGTGATTAGGTTGAGCCCACTCAGATAATCTTTCCCTTTCAAGACCCTTCACTAATTACTTCTGCCAAGTCTCTATTACCATATAAGGTCACATTCACAAATTCTAGGGTTAGGACCTAGATACATTGGAGGCCATTATTCAGCCTACCACAAGAGGGTAGAGTGGCTACAGATCAACCAGGAAGCTATTACATAACATCTGCCAGATGCTTCCCCCTTAGCTGGACTTCTAGTCCTAGATTTCACAGCTAGGTTTGTAAATGTCATGTGACTCCCATATCCCAGTATAACACCATAAACCCTTTGACAAGATTTGGCCTACTATCTGTGCTAAGTGAATTGAGGCATTGATTAATGACGTAATGAATTTCTTCCACAAAGTTAATCTGTATTAATTAGATCAAATGCTACAAAAATTAAGCTATTTTTCTTAAATAAAACTTTTTCAGTTGAATTATTTGGGCATTCACTTCATGTCATTATTCGACTTCACAACAGATTATAAGAGCTCATCATTTCAACCCAGGTGGGAACCAAGCCAATTTCCATTTTGTTCAAGCCTCACTCATAATTGGCACACCATGAACCATAAGTGTTCATAAGGGTAAAGCAGGGTATTAAAGCAGGCAGAAAACTAATAACTAAGTGCCTTTAGACATTTATCTGGGGTGATGACATATGGTTCCTGTCACTGGGTTACCTCCAGGATAGAAGTGTTCATCTGCATAGTTGACAAATAAACATCTTCTAGGACTCATATGAAACCAAGATTCTTGATTATAGACTAGTAAAACGTCTGCTGGCACGGTAGGGCAAGTTTAACTGCTCATGAGAGGATGCCATTTGGAGGACAACAGCTTCAAAGAGACCATGATAGAAAAGAGATGAGAGACTTTGAAGGGTCTGTCCCCAAAAACAGCAAACACCGTCAGGCTCACAAATCTTCCTGCTGAGAAAGAACCAGTGTGAACAGCAATGCTCTCACATCACGCTGAGATCCACATACTCTTTCAAGTCTTCTGCCTTTCAAACAAGAAGCAGAATTAAACCTTTTGAGGTTGCCACATGTTATCTATGATTAGCCTCAGTTGGTGTTGAATAGCCTCTTTATCTGTAGCTTTTAATCAGCTACACAAATGACAAAAAGATGAACGTAAAACACACATGCGCGCATGCACATGCACACACACACACACACAGAGCCCTCTTATCTGAATGGACAGATGCAGAAACATACAGCCCTGCATAAATTAGAACAAAATAAGCTCAAGATAAAACAAGCCTGGGGGAAAAAAGTTCCGGGAACACTACAGAATGTGTTATCAAAAAATGCCACGACTGTCCTGATCCCCTTTGGAGGGAGACAGATATTTATGGTCCCTCGTGTTTAGGTGAGGCCGGGGGCAGGTGGTGAATGAGCATCTCCCCAGGCACAGGAGTGGCCTGGGTACCCTGGAAAAGGCAGCTCTGCTCTCCCTGCATTCTCTTTCATTCTTGACCTCCAAGAGTCTGCTGAGGCCACGGAGGAAAGGAACAGCCTCAGGAAGAGACACTTCTGGAATAAATTTCATCTCAAAGAAAACATGGCTTTCAATTTTTGGAAAGAAAACATTAAAGGCAATTGATTTTCTTTCGTTGTTGTTCTAAAATAGTCTTATCAATCTCATTTGCAGTTGAAACCTGATTTCCTATCAACCATCTGCCTGTTAATATCCCCAACAATATCAGGCAAACACAAACAGAGAAGAGGGAACATGCCCAGCAGTGCAGGGTCTCGGCTTCACAAGCTAGGAGACTGTCCAAGACTTCTCCCTCCTCCACAGGAGAGAAGAAGAGAGAGGTTCATCCCAAAACACCTATATGCTGAGTGACCCAGGTCACAGAGAACCACTATCTCCTCAGTCTGCTGTTGACAGTCTCCCAGGAAGGAGGAGGAGTTCTCAGACTCCAGTAAATAGTGTAGACTGTGGCCTGTGATTATGGTTCTTATTCTAACTGCCAGCAGATGCCCTGGAATACAATGCCAGTGACAGCCACACTGGGCAGCTTCTTCCGCTGTCTCTACGGATAACAGGCTCAAATACGTTCTCATAAGACGTTTCATTGTCCAAGGTCAGTTTCATTATCTGTTATCAAGAAGAGTATTGGTGTTGACAATAACTTTAACTTTTGTTAAAGATCTGAACTATGCGCTGTGTGGAAGCAGAATGAAGACAAGACACTTTCTCATCCTCTCTTTTTAAAACTTCTCTGCTTCATGTCTTATCACCGAGATGGCACAAGCCCCCTGAGGAGGGTTATTTTTGTGTGTGTGTGTTTTTTAGAGGTCACTGAGTCTTGCACAAAGCAGATACTCAATTAAAAAGAAATATTGTTGGTGAAACTAAACAAGAGCTCTGCTATCCAATGACCGAATATCTATCCTGGGTTTGTGTTGCTCATATCACTTCCAGAATGTAGTACTCTGTTGTAGGTACCACACTGAAAAGAGAAATTGATATTCTAAATTGTGTCCAGAAGGGTGAAGGGTCTTGAGATAATCTCTTGCAATAATAGTTCAATGAACTGGACTGCAAAATCTATAAAAGAGGAGACGCAATGTCTGTCCTCAAACATTTGAAAGCTCATCCTATCTAAGAGCAATTGAGCTTGTTATTGCTGGGAATGCAAACAAGACCAGTAATTGATCTATCAGTGTGAATTGAGCTACAACGGAAGAGGTGTTCTCACAAAGTGCTAAGCTCCGTGTTCCTAAACATTTTCAAGTACACGGCAGATGTCAAATGTCAGAACCAAATGACTAACAGCCAAAGACAGGCCCTGTGCTGGAGGCTTTAAATGCACCATATCTAGCTCTTATACAACCCATAAAGATAGATCTCATCCTCAGTTTACAGCCAAGAAACTGAGATTCAGAGGTTAGGATAGCTTAGCCAAGGTCACAGAACTCATAAAGCACAAGAACCATAAGAAAAGTCTGCAGAATTTCAGAGATTATCAAGCAGTTGACAAGTATGAGGACCATAACAGTTCCTGGCTCTTCTATACCAGTCCCCTCTGGATTGGGTACTTGGGATTAAACCAAAGCAGGAGATAAATTCCGTCCAATGCTAAATATTGACATGGGACCAATAGTTAACTACTCCACAAAGGAACATCGAAAACTTAAGCAGCAAGACCAGCATTCAGACCTGGATCTCTGAGACTCTAAAATCCAAAGTCTTCCCACTATATCAGGTAGCTGCAAGGACATCTCATCTCTCGGATTTCTGTTGGCTCTAAGATTCTTCAATTTTTTGAGATTATTCTTCCAAGATAAAAAATATAACATTTCTTCAAGAAAGTAGAAAAAAGCTTCAACAACAAAAAAACCCCACAACACTTGAAAATCTCTAACTAAGATTGTTGGGGTTACTGCGATTCAACGTGCATCATGAACAGACAACTCGGTTTCCAGTACGAGTCTGATGCAGCAAGCGTTCTAACGCACCAGGAGTTTATTTTACGGTACTCCGATCAGCCCAGCATTCCTGTCTATTTACCAGGTTTTCAAATTAAACATAGAAAATACTAAGGAAATATTCTCGGCTGTATTAACAAACTTAATCTTAATCCCTGTTTTAATAATATGTTTTTATTAACCTTATTACCAGGTTTTTCTTCCCTGAGCTGATAGAGGACAGTAAAGTAAACGCTGGTTGCATCAGACCTCAGCTGCTGTCTGTCATTGACTCATACTCATGCTAGTTCATGGGAGAGAGGCTTCAACAGCAATTAATTTTTTTCACTGATTCTGCTTTTTCTGGATAAAAGGATTTATTTTAATTCTAACAAGAAGTCATTTACAGATTAACATTGGATTTTATCATAATAACCTGAGCTACTTCACTTTTCCTAAGGAGTTTCATAATGCATAGAAAAAGCCTTGGTCTGTTTTTCATTATACTCAGATCTTTCCATACAGTTTTCAAGTAACTCTTGTGTAGGAAATAGGATAGCGTCACCTTATATCTCCCTTTCAAACAGCAGAGAAACCTGGAAGCTAACTTTTTTTTGAGCCGCGACTCTCTATGAAAAGTAGAAAGTCATGGATCTTGTTCCTATAAAACTTCACATAACACATATACACAAAATCTTGGAAACCTTTCCTTACAATGCATGAGAAATTTTTCCTCACACAGAATGAGGGAAAAATATCTTGATCTGAGTTTCCAATTTCTGATAACTAGCATGGGCTGTTGTCCCCAACCTTTCCCCCAAAAGCCTAACATGAAGAAACTGAAAAATAGAATATGTATCTAACACATAATCCCAGATGTGTTATGTGCCCAGCATGGCACTGTGGATTTGCAACCTGGTCCTTATACAAGGAGGGCAGGGAAAGACCGAAGAAAGAGGCAAGCCACTCCAGATTGGTAGGTGGCAGGTTTAATAAGCAAGGGGACTTATAAGTTTGTCTTGGTCATCTACAAGATGAGTAGATCTCTGCACTCACCCACCATAATCTCGAAAGTTTATGTAGAGGCCTTCACGAGGTTCAGTCACATATACAGTCCAGAAGGCTTCAACAACACCTTACTCTCTCAAGGCTGCGTCCTTGAAAATGGCTCCCACGGTAGAGCCTCCGACTGCCAGAGTCCGCCTCATGGGTCAACTGGTGGTCATGTCCTCTCGATGACCTCCTCCAACAACCACGTGTTTCCTATAGCATCTTTATAAGCAAACAATAAATAGCATGACTTTTCTTCCTATTGTAAGAACGATCAATTGTACATGTTTAAATTGTTCATTTCCGTGACTCACATCTTCCCTCTAGCCAACTGCATTATCAGTGACAAGCAATGGCAATAGGTTTTATATATATATGTATTTAACCACATTTTTCACAGACTTTGTATTGTGACAAAAAGAAAATTCTTGCCCTTCTAAGAGAAATTCTCTTAAAATAGCAGTAATAATTACATCTCCATGTAAGTCTTCTTGTGATTTCAAAGTGGGGCAACATACCTTATTGTGGGCTCCCGGGTGCCACTCTAAAGCTAGTTCCTGTTTCCTTGTAAGTGGTTTTAAGGAAGGAACTTACAAGATTTGTTTATCCTGGTTCTGGTTCAAAATGTCATGAGTTCTCATTTGGTGTCTATTCTCCCAAATCTTCTGACCTGTTTCATGAGCTTTACAATGGTTTGTTACCTGCCATATCAACTATACCAGGAGACTCTTGAAAAATCCTGCAGACCAAGACTCTTGATCACTGGCCATGTAACAAAATTTTCTGTATGTAGGAAGGGATGGCCTTGATAAACCTTCGAATACCACCCTATTCCACAGTACCACAAGGTAGGCCACTTCATGGCAAAGATAACATAATATGTACAAATTACAGCAGAGAAAGGGAATAAAAATATGGAAGTTTTATAATATTTTTAAATATTGCTCTTGTCCTGATTGATTATTCATACTTACTGCTTTGTAATGTTCTATTAGAAGATAAACTTGACTTTTGGGAGGAAGAAACTGTAACTAGACATTGTAATGGACAATCATCTCTATTTTTCGAAAGAGCAAAGGCCAACCCCAGTCATAGGCAAGCAGTGGTCAAGACGAAAACAGAGGTCTAGACCATGAGAAACCCCTTTGACCTTTTGAAACTAAGACAGGAGGATTTACCACTGCTCAAACTTTGAAAGAAAAGAAAGAAATCTCACCGGCAGAGGGCTGAGAAACCAGTGGGGGTATCTGATTGTTACTTAATGCAATTCTAAGTGCAAAATAAAAGAGACTGCACTGGAAAACATTTTTGCCTGGAACTTCATATCTTATACGGTTCATTGACTTTAAAAAAAAATTAAAAGCCAAAGTAATTAACTGCGTCCCGGCAAAGAGAAAGAAGTCTATCCAATCTCTAGCCTGAATACCCTAAAATTCTATCCTAGACCAGTAGAAGTTAAGCCATAAATAAAATTTTTTTTTTAAAGATTGGCACCTGAGCTAACATCTGTTGCCAATCTTTTTTCTCCTTCTCCTTCTTCTGCTCAAAGCCCCGCAGTACATAGTTGTATATTCCAGTTGCAGGTCCTTCTAGTTGTGCTGTGCGGTACGCCGCCTCAGCGCGGCTTGATGAGCAGTGCTAAGTCTGCACCCAAGATCTGAACCGGTGAAACCCTGGGCCGCCAAAGCAAAGTGCAAGCGAACTTAACTGCTCTGCCATGGGGCAAGCCCCAAAAATATTTAAGCTTAGTATTAAATATATAAACAACCGTTAAGGAAAAGATGTATCATTTGTGATAAGAGTCCTAAAGATTACAACTTAAATATGAATCTTTAAAAGTTAAAGAAAAGTTAAAACCAACTTTGAAAGCTTAAAGGAATTTTATTAGGTGGCACTTTTTTTCTGTAATAGGCATTAAAGGAACTCTCCAATTCAAGGACACCTCATTCTAAAGGAACTTAATTCCTGTATTTTTTTAAAAAGCATTTCCTATTTTGACAGTAACTCAATCTAAACATATCAAAACGTTATATACATTTTCCCACCTTAGAAACGGTTTCATCAGCTAAATTTCTAAGAAAAAACAAACATAAACAGACACTTTAAAAATATTTTTAGGGAAGCCCTGAATCAATTAACATGTTCTTACAACAGGTACTTATAAGGTGCTTAACCTGATAAGCAGATATTAAAAGTAATAATTAAGATGCAAAATAGCAGAAATGGAAAAGCAGAGATGTTTTGAAGGGAAAAATGACATGTAAATATTTTAGAAACACTCTGAAGCAGCATTTATGTCATGATATTTCCAATAGCGTTATAAGTCTTGGTCTGAGGCCTGGCCTCAAGAAGTTCATTATATTTTCTGAGCGATTGTGACCATAATTAAGATCAGCTGTTTCGAGGAGGGTGGGCGGATCTCAGTAACAGCCTCCTTGTGCAAATTGCTAACCCTCCTCCTGAAATGGGTACCTGGGTGTTGATCGATTTCTCCACTCACTGTGCTTTTGGAAATATAATACAACACTATGATTTAAAATAAGCGCACCTAGAGAATAATACACGCACTATTAATTAACATTTCTATTCATTATTTGAGCAACCGCATACAATTAAAGTGATTTGTAAACAATTTCAAACAATCCGTTTTCCTAAATTTCTGAGAGATTAAAAGGGTTGAATTTTGTCTCTCTGTATACAAAACTATAAAATGAAGCACATGTTTTAATAACTAACTAGATTTCTTAAGAAAGCTGTTTTCAGACTACACTGCTAGAGCCCCTGCTTTCTAAGGAGGGAAGGAAGGCACCGTCCCGGGGGAGGGGGGTGGAGATGCTGGGGCCAGGGCTTCCTTCTTCTTGCCTCCCTTCATCTCACATTTATCCATTTTCTGCATTTTCGGCTCCCACATAATGTTTTACTTAAAAATGGAGTTCTGCTGTAGACAAAGGTAGTTTTTAAGGAAGGCTTTAAAGTCAGAGATGACCAGGTGATTATTTTCTAGGATGAAGAGAATTAAATAAAATGATAGTAAAAGGAGAAATAAACAGAGAAATGGAAAGGTTCAGCGTAAACATGTAAACCTGAAAAAGGAACAGAGGGAGTCGGCACGTATACAACAGCCAGTCTCTTTCAGACCTTCAGTAACGTAAATCTCTTAAAAATTTGCTAGTCGATTTATGTAATCCTTTATTTACATTATTCTCAATCTGGGGAACGCGTAAAGTCATGTGCTACTGTGTACATAAAGCTACAGGATAAAGAGATGTCAGTTATTACAATAGTTATTGTTATTACTATTATTATTAGTCCTGGAACATCAATCTCATTTAAAACTAACTCATTATATTAAAAGAAACTTGGATATGTTGTTGAATGAATCTAAAGTTCAAGCAAATTTTAGGATAAAACACCAGTCTTCTTGGAAATTTTATACTTGCAGAGCCACGTGGTCTATACTCCAAGGCCTCCAAAGGTATGTGTTTGCTCCTCACTATCTTTTAGAGTGCTTTTCATTGAAAAGCACTAAATTACAGTAAAATGCTATCAGAACGGACCCCTTGATGACTCTAACTAGAATATAAAATGGTTGACTGTTGGCTGTTGGCTCCCAACCTCTATTTGCAAAAATGGCAGGCTCATGTTCTTATCTCCTGCAATAGAGAGGGGAGAGGAGAGAAAGAAATGAATGCTCAGTACACATTTATTTGTAATAATCAGTCTATTTCTATACAGCTGATAGATGAAAAGAAAACTTTTTCTTTTTTTCATGTAGCAAGTAGAAGGCTGACCAAAGAGTATTGTTTTTCATTATTCTTGCAGTAATGAGGCTCTGCATGTCATGCAATTGAAATTTTTTGGAACTTATTTATAGCATTGTTGTAGTAAATTTGCTTAATCCCCCTGGAGCCTTTATTGGCTAAGATGGAAACCTCCCTAAATTGTGGTTGGCTCATCCATACAGTTAAAACTTGACTATATTAAGGATAACAATTACGAGACACAAATGTTTCCCTTCCCCCTCACGGCCATGGCAAACATGAGCCTGGATGCAGCCTCAGAATCCTTCTCCTCTCTGCTTTCCGAGAAACCAAATCCAATCCACTGGGGACAGATTGTAAGCTACAAGATATTTGCCATCCCTGGACTAGACCATCTCCAAGTAGTCTACAAACTCTGTTTTATGGGTGACTTACTGGAGAGGAGTCACAAACACACAGCCCTTCTAAGAAAAGCCAGTTCAAGCTGTATCCCTTTTTTCTTTTTTTTTTTTTTACTGAATATATTTGACATAATACTATGCAGATTTAAGGTGTACATGTGTTAACTTGATACATTTATACACTGTAATATTATTGCCTTTGTATCAATATTTAACACCCCTTGTGTTCTCCTATGGACGTTCTTTGGGTGGTGCCATGTGCAGGGAACAATGCCAACCAGTGGTCCCGGCCACAACTGATAATCAAATTGGAGTGCATAAATCAAAACGAATTACATACAAGCTGAAGACAAGGAAGACAACCACCTCTGCGACATTTCTCTTGGGAATCAAACTCTCTCTCTTGGGAAATATAAATAGGAAGTACATACCAGAAAAAGATTGTCAAGTTAAGCTCAAGCTAGATACCATATGATTCCACTTCTCCACAGGGCTCCTGTATATCCTTGTCAAAAACAAAACCAGGCCTCAAAGTAACAGGGACATCGAGGTCAGAAAGGATGAGTAACTTTCCCAAAGTTAGACAGCATAGGAATTAAGTTAAGCAATGGCTTCTAGTTGTTTCTCACTCCATGACATGTTCAAAAAGTGCAAAATTTGGATTAGAGAGCCTGGAGATTAGAATTTCCCTCTATAATTAGCTTAAGCAAGCCTCTTAGTTCCTGATTCTTCACTTATACTTTATCTAGTGGAAGACCGATAACGGCTGTCTTCAATATTTGAGGATCAGAATTTAGCTGTGTAAAGTAGCACCTGGCATAATGTCTGATGCGTGCCCAACATCTTTAAGCGTTGTAGTCATTTTTTAGTGGATCAGTCAAGTACAGGCGGGTGTAATAAGAGAGAAGGAGGAGTGAAAGATTGACTTTGAGATTTGTCAGATGGAGCACCACGGGGATAGGAAATATTAATTTTCATTGTGTAACAACCTATCTCAAAGGAAAACAACGTTAAATGAACCATCAGGGAATAGAAATTTTTAAGCTTTGAGAGACTTCCAGAAACCATCCATCCATGTGTCTGCCTTTATGTAGGTAAACAATTCAGAACAAATAGTTGTCTCTTTTCTTCTTTCAGGTCACTAGGGAAAGAAAATAAGCAGTCTTCTCGAACATTGTATTTCAGTGCTTGATCTTTTATAGTCCTCGATATCTTTATCAGATCCAACCAGAATCTCTCCTGCCTTAGTGCAAGCCCTTTCCATCTTATTCTGTCCTTTGCTGATAGAAAACTTGCTCATTTTTGTGATTAAAACTTTTCCTAGACGGCAGTTACCCTAGTGTTCTCTTTCAAAAGCAAACCAATCTCCACTATTTCCGTTTTTCCCATATCATCATTCTCCCGCTCATTATTCATCATTCTCATTTTCCTGAAACTTCTTCCCCTTTGCTACAATCTGCTTTTTTAAAAAAATGATAATGATGAAAACGATTTTATGACTCCCCAAAATTGACTTTATCATTCAACTTGTTGAATTCTTCCTCTTCCCTATCCAAACAGAGGAAAACAATTATTTAACCCTGAGGTTTCACTCCCTGGGAAGTTTGAATTTTGAATAATTAGCTGTTAAGTTATCTATGTACAAAAAGATGGAGAATATTCAGGAATGTCTTTTTAAATTTTTCCCTCCAATTATTCAGATGCTAATAATGATAAACCCTCAAGACACTTGACAAATAAAAATGGCAAGTAATAGGATATATTGGAGAATATGAGGAAGCCATTTTGTGTAAACCTAATTCGGCCTGACCTTGTCTTTCCAAAAGGGCCTGACCGAGCCCGTGAGCATGCATTGTATACCTGCTTTAGATATTCCCTATGGCAAGAACAAAGGCCCTTGAGATAAAGGTGCAACTTCCCTCCCCCTCCCAACATTGGCATTTCTTTAAGGATTAAGCATCTTTCCTTAGGCTAGGAACTGATTGCTGTGCTCACCTGTGACCGCCCAGCTCGAGACAACAGACTTGCCTCTGGCTTTGCCCGCCAAGCTAGCAGACCCACTACCTGCTGTGTCCATCAAGCGATGTGCCGACAGGGCAATCATGTGACTATTGTAGGAGGGACATTTCAATCATATGTGAAACATCGTGTTTCGGGGTATATAACCACTCTGTATACCTCACTTCCTTGGTGCCCTTTCTTCCTTCGGGAAGAAAGGCCCCGGGCCATGGTCCTCAGATTTTAGCTCAGAATAAACTCACCCAAATTTTCATTTATAGATTGGTTATGGATTATTTTCATTGACACACTGAAACAATGCTGAATACATGACAGGTGCATAAAGATTAAGTGCTGAAATAAAATTCTTGTTTTAATCTGGGATCTTTGTAATAACCTCACATTTTTACTGTTCCTGAAAAAGTAAACACTGAGTTGAATACAAAACAAAAGAATTGAAGCTAAAAGTGTTGAACTGCTGGTTGACAGCTACTGCCTTTGTAAGTGAGAGACAGGCTCAGGGGCACCCTGGGTGTGGGCAGAGTTGCTTAGCATTGTCCCCACAACAAGAGGTCAGGACCCTGGGGCAAGGGTGAACAGGCTTCAGTTAAAGAGGGACTCTGAGTAGACGAATAAAATCTTTCAGGTATAGTTAGACAACAAAAGGAATGCACAGTACTCAATAACTACGCTCCCCAAAGGCCCACTAAAAGGAAATGGAATAAAGAAACTCAGATATTTCTCAGAACAAGCTTAATTAAAGTTTTTCTCAAAGGCTGCTCTGATTTTTGGGGGGAGGGGGAGCAAAGGAAAGAAGAGTGGAATTGTTATAAAATCTGTTTCTTTTCTCAATCTTTCACCTGGGGCTAAAATAAATTTTTTTTTTTTTATATCCTTGCCTCTCTTTGCTTCTAGCACACATAGTTCTCATTAAATCTTTTTCTTACCCCCCCAAAAAAACCCTCGTCCTTTGACTGATAGCTTTTGCTTAATGCTTAATCAATATTTTTTCTTGTAAGTGAATGGCACTGCGTCTAACACCTGCTTCATTGTTGCAGTGACCACCCTTCACTGCATCTCCAGCGTGCAGTTCAGAGAATGTCAGAATTATCTCGGAGGTGGTAGGTTTCCCTTATCTTAGGATGATAGAACTGTCTACAGTGAAGAAAGCACCTCATAACTGTTTTTAAAAATTCCTCTGCAATATTCAAATTGTTCTAAATAAAAAAAAAAATCAGAACTTTCCCCTTTTAAAGAAAAAGAAGCAGGTAGAAATTATGAGCAGAGTCAGGCTCTAAAACTGCAGAATTTAGTAATTAGGTGATCCGTGGCTGTGTCATGCCAAGAACTCTCACAGAACTCTGAGCTTCTGAGGAGCAAGACAGTCTGTGGAGCCACCTGTAATACATCCAAGATGCTCTCCTCACTGGAAGCCAGATTTGTACAGGAGAAATGGTACCCTAGGGAAAGTTGGTTATTTGTTGCTTGCCTTTTCACTAAGAAAGTCAAAAAGCCTGAAGCAAAATCTCTCTGAGGCCCACGTCTTTCTAAGCTGCACCCCCCTACACACTATGCTGGTGGTGCTTAGCTTCTCACAGGCCTCCATTGGCCTTTAACCTCACAAAGCCTTCTCTGGGCAAATAGTGAGGCCATCAGGATTCAGGGTTTTCTCTTTTAGATTCCTTCCCTTCCCTTCTTCTTAAGCTCTTTGGGGTATCCAATAAATATCCTGCTATCTCACCCACAATCAAATTTAAAAAGAACTAGACATCAGTCATCCTTAACTTTTAATCACCAAATAGATTTTACTTTAGAAGGAAATGAATATCCTGAGTGACCTCTTCTAGACACTGATATTTTTAAAAGTCTTTGATACACAAATAAATATTGAAAAGCTTTGCTTTGAGGAACCCAAGTGCTTTCCCTGAAATCTTATTGTATTTCCTAACACTGGATTCTGCCTTGGATAAAAAGACAGAAGGGACACTTCTCCAAATGGTACCAAGCTGTCTTGAAAAGACAAAGCTAACCACCAGCCCAACTGGAGCTCATAAGGACCTCTTTCCCAACCTAGGCATTCCTTAGAGGCAAGGGCACTTGTCTAATCATTCATCTCGTATTCTCAACTGTAAGACGTAAGTCCCTGAACCTCGTAAAAGGTTTCCCTTGTAAAATTAATTTTGTTGAGAGATGGCAAATATCACATACCTTAGGTTCACTACTAAGCTGACCTTTCGTGTATGTGTTTAGCTCAGATGTGTCTGTTCAGAAAGCTAAGATATATTTGTCTTGTAAGTAGAATAAAATTAAACATATATATTCACTGAACATTCCCAATGACCCATGATAGAGCAGAAGTTCATCAGATCCACCAGATAGAGTAATTATCAACTGTTTCACCACTAAAGCTCTTCTTATCATTTGCTCCCGAAGACCTCATGATTTGAAAGAATTTGTCTATGAACAGGCAAATATTAAGCAAGAATTCATTTTCCCTTTTCATTAATCTAACAAGTACAGCTGCCAATGATCAGAACTCTGGATAGATTGAGATAAATATATTACAACGATGAATTTATATAATCTCAGCCCAAAGCCAAGAAACTTGACATTTTAATTAGTCTGTGCAATGTTATTATGAATAAATGTATAATTTCCCTTAGATTTTTAGAAACACCAAAAATAGCTCATAGACCCTTATTACCATCCTGTCGACCACCTCAACGAGAACAGAGCTCCAAGGCTCTCCATCCTTGTCTTACTCTCTTTATCACCTGGCATTTCTCCCTTCTCTAGTGCTAGATTCTGAAATACCAGTGAAACATACCAGCCCATCAAACTATTAATGGTTTATCCACTCCGTTCCCTATTTTATGTCCTGACTCTTGTTTCCCAATGAAGTATCCACTTGGACTCCTAACAGCCTCACCTCCAGCTTGGCCCTGGTGCCCCCATCCTTTTCAACTACCCTCACAGATAGTGACATCTGGGAACTGGCCTTGCAGGTGGGTAGCTTTGCTGAGAATGCCCAACCACTTCAGTTTGGTTGGAATAGATCTTTGAATAATAAAACTGTTAATTTAGTGAGGGAAATACAGTTGCTTCCAAGAATAAAATGGTTGGCTTAACGATTTTTTTCCTTTTATTTTCTTATTTACTTATTTGAGGGCAGAAGAGGGAAGCATTGTATAAGCAAAACATCACTTTATTAATCAATTAATTAATTGTACCTTGTACCTTTCAAATGGTTTGACCCGAGGTTGTGAACTCACAGACTAAGCCATCAAACAAAGGAGGAGTAAGTAAACACAGTCCCACTGCCCTCCCGTGAACTCCAAATGCTATACTTAACAACAAGAAAGACAGTCTTATCGCTAGGCATACATTTACAGTACAGATTTAGCCTATGTATGGTACTTTCTTTAAAATACTGACGTTTTCCATAAATTTCTATGGGAACTAGAATGTTTGACCACAGTGGAGTGACACCAACATATCCACTGCCTGGCAACTGCTCCTAGAATTGCTTTACTCTTTAACCAGGAATAGGCATTTTAGAGAGAAGCCTGTTTATTTCTTTAAGTGAAAAGGATTTAAAGTGATATGCCCATAATTATCTGCATTCTATCCATTAACATTTTCTCTTTAAGATGTGTCAGTAGCTGGAGCTAGACATTTGTCCCTCTCTTCCTGGACTCTCATTTGCCCGAAGGGCTCATTCTCCACTTGGCCATTCTCTGACCTCCCTAATGCTTGTCAGATGGCCAGAATAGTCCTTCACCAACAAGCCAAAGAGGCCGGGGCTATGATTATGTGTCATTCGTGTCCCTTACCAGGATTATATATGTCTCATAGAAATAGGAAACGAAAGACAAAACAAATGAATTATTAACATTTATACGATTCAGAGGAAGAGAAAAGCTCTGTTGAAACTTTAGGGAAAAAACAACCTGCATCAGCACATCCTCACCAAGACAAGGATCGTTTCCAATGTTCGATATCCGTTACCTCAGTTCTCTAAAGCCTATAAATCCAAGGAAGATGTCGTTTGTGGTAAAACTCTAGCCAATACTTTAAAGTAATTGTATGGAGGTTTGATGACACTGAATCTCCCCTCTAAGACTTTTACATAGATTCATAACAGCAGGCCATGACAGGTAGATTTGTTTCCTTCCTGCCAGAATAGTATGGCACCTAGAGGCCATTTTTCTTGAGCTACGACTGAGCTAAGCACTTATGGGTGGGTTGTCCTGCTCTCCGCGCTCCTTAGCAGAGGGGACTAGACTCCACCACCAGCTCCTGCTGCGCATTCACCTTTGTGGATCAAATGTCATCACACCACTCTTTTGCCTGTAACACTAAACAATTTCAATCCCTGAAGTATGGGAAAGTTGAAGCCAGTCAGAGGGTCCTGACTGTTCCAGAACTTTGACTCCATGTCAAAACTTCCTGCCCACGTCACGATATAGCCTCTCCTGGAGTTCTGTTTGTCAGTCTCTGTCAGATTCCTGAGCCACTTATGACCTCTAGCAACTTTCCAAAGAACATTTTCTTACCTTGATCCTTATCTTTCATGTCCTAAGATCTGATCTGCTCACCCATTTCCTCACTCGGTGACCTCAGGGGCCCTGAAGGGACATCTCGTCTTCCCTGGTCTATGACCCACCATCCCACAGGACCCCAGACCAATATGAACAATTCCTCTTCCCTCCACATCCCCTGTGCTCTAAAGACTCGCCTGAAAGAACATAATTCCTCACTTCCAAAGTTAACTGAAACAATTAAAACTTTTTGCCAAGCAGTGTAGTTGTGTATATTTCTGTTTCCTCCCAAATTAGAAGTTTCTTTAGGACAGACACTTTATCTTTTCAGCCATACTTACCTGAAAGTCCCCTCTTATAGTAAGAACTCAAGAAATGGTTGAATTGAATTGAAACAAACACTTTAAAGTGTTAAAAAAAAAAAACAAAAAAAAACCTATCTACCTTGGTCCATTGGAGCTGCTTCTCTGGAAAGGAATCGGACGATTTAGTGCATGATTCCCATTGCATGCTTAGGCCAGGGTGGGGAACCCGGAATGGAGTTATCAGTCTCCTGCAGTCCACTTCAAGCTCCACAGGCCTCCTTTCAGGTCCCGTGTCTCCTCTCCTGGCCCCTTTAGAGTCACTGCCTGAGAGATGCTACTGAAATTGGCAGGCTGTGCCTGTATGCATCAAAAAGAGAGACAACAGAAAGGGTTTGGGAATCACCCTTTCAGTGATAGATGATCTCAAAGAGCTTGCAGCAATAACCATGGACCAGGAGACGTAATATTGGGTGAGAACGGAATTTATAACCAGCCCTTGAATGTTGATATGAAATGGGGCAACATGGGGCAGGCTGTGAAGAACCAAGGACAATGTAACCCATCGTGACAAGTAAAGAGTCTTGGCCGCCAGGGGGCACTGCAGCCAGCAGCCTGGCTGTGGGTGGAGATGCAGCATTGGGTGCTGCTTACGGAATCATAACTAAGTGGGCAGATCTCAGCAGGGGAGATGCTGGAGTTATCTGCCTTAACTGTACACAAACAAAAATGAAATAATGGGACCTGCTCCCTGCTGCAGAGGAAGAAAACCTCAAGAAAGAAGAGGGCCCCCATACAACTCTCTGGAGACATGGAAAGATCAGCCCAGTGCAAGTGATCCTGCCTTCCAACATGCATCCTAAAGACTTCAGAATAAACCAGAATTCTCTACTCACACAAACTCCCCCAAACCCTTAAAGCCTCAGCAGACAGAGCTCAGGTCCTCTAGGAATCTTCCTGACACATACATGAAAATATCAGCATGGGTAGGGGCTGGCCTCGTGGCCGAGTGGTTAAGTTCGCGTACTCCGCTGCAGGTGGCCCAGTGTTTCGTCAGTTCGAATCCTGGGCGCGGACATGGCACTGCTCATCGGACCACGCTGAGGCAGCATCCCACATGCCACAACTAGAAGAACCCACAACGAAGAATACACAACTATGTACCGGGGGGCTGTGGGGAGAAAAAGGAAAAAATAAAATCTTTAAAAAAAAAAAAAAAATATCAGCATGGACACATGCACATAAAGACATGCACACACACGCAGGCCTCCGCACACATAGACACGCGCACACACGCAGGCCTCCGCACACATAGACACGCGCACA
>NC_060274.1:113978614-114007964 GCF_021613505.1 Equus quagga | reverse complement strand
CTTGTGTGTTATTGTGGGCCTGTACTGCTATGAATTTCCCTCTTAGGACCATTTTTGCTGCATCCCATATGAGTTGGTATGATGTATTTTCACTTTCATTTGTCTCTAGATATTTTCTGATTTCTCTTTTAATTTCTTCAATGACCAATTGGTTCTTCAGTTGCACATTGTTTAGTCTCCACATATTTGTCACCTTCCCAACTTTTTTTTTGTAGTTGATTTCTAGTTTCATAGCATTCTAGTCAGAAAAGATGCTTGATATGATTTCAATCTTAAATTTATTGAGACTTGCCTTGTTTCCCAACATATGGTCTATCTTTGAGAATGTTCCATGCGTACTTGAGAAAAATGTGTATTTTGCTGTTTTTGGATGGAGTGTTCTATACATATGTATTACATCCATCTTGTCTAGTTTTTCCTTTAATTCCACTATTTCCTTGTTGAATTTCTGTCTAGATGATCTATTCATTGATGTAAGTGGGGTGTTGAGGTCCTCTACTGTTATTGTGCTGTTGTTAGTTTCTCCCTTTAGGTCTGTTAATAGTTGCTTTATGTACTTTGGTGCTCCCGTGTTGGCTGCATATATGTTCATAAGCGTCATGTCATCTTGGTGGAATGACCCTTTTATCATTATATTTTGCCCTTGTTTGTTTCTCATTACCTGTTACTCCTGGTCTTTTATTCTTTTTTGCCATTAGCTTGGAGTATCATCTCCCATCCCTTCATTCTGAGCCATTGCTTGTCCTTAGGGCTGAGATGTGTTTCCTGGATGTAGCATATTGTTGGGCCTTGTTTTTTTTAATCCATCCCCCGACTCTGTGTCTTTTGATTGCAGAATTCAATCCATTTACTTTTAGAGTGATTATTGATATATGAGGGCTTAATGCTGCCATTTCTTCACTCCATTTCTGGTTGTTCTGCATTTCCCTTGTTTGTCTTCCTGTGCATTTTAGACTACCAATTCAATTTGGTAATTCTCTATGATTTTTTTTTCAGTTTTCTGTTCATTTATGATTGTGTCTCTGTTCTTATTATTTATTTATTGATGACCATGAGGTTTGTAGAAAAAAAATCTCATGGATGAGGTAGTCTATTTTCTGATAGCCTCTTATATCCTTAGGCTAAGCCGATTCCATCCCTTCCTCTTCTGTTTTAAGTTATTGTTGTGTCTTGAGTTTGTGGTTAAAATGACAAGATCATATTTATTTTGGATGTTTTCTTTCCTTTTATCTTTAATGTTATTGTTAACTGTTTTGATAATAACATTATTAAGTTAAGGGTTTGCTAACCTGTTCTGACAGATAGCTGCAATTTTCTGATTTTGTCTACCTATTTCTCTCCTTGCTCAAGGCTTTGTAAACCCTTTCTTTTTTTCCGGCTATGAGGGCCTTCTTGAGCATTTCCAATAGTGGGAGTCTTGTGCTTGTGAACTCCCTTAACTTTTGTTTATCTGGGAAAGGTTTTATTTCTCCATTGTATCTGAAGGATATTTTCACTGGATAGAATATTCTGTCTGAAAACTTTTCTCTTTTGGAATTTTGAATATATCATTTCACTCTCTCCTAGCATGTTAGGTTTCTGCGGAGAAATTTGCTGAAAGCCTGATAGGGCTCCTTTGTAGGTTATTTTCTTCTGCCTTGCTGCCCTTAATATTTTTTCTTTGTCATTGACTTTTGTCAGGTTTACTACTATATGCCTTAGAGAAAGTCTTTTTACATTGATGTAATTAGGTGTTCTACTACTTCATTTACATGTAATTCCAGCTCATTCTCCAGGTTTTGGAAGTTCTCAGCTATTACTTCTCAGAACAAGGTTTCTGCACCATTCTCCTTTTCTTCTCCCTCTTGAATACCTGTAATCCTTATGTTGCATTTCCTAATTGAGTTGGATATTTCTCAGAGAATTTCTCCATTTCTGTTTAGTCTTAATTCTCTCTCCTCTTCCATCTGAAGCATTTCATTATTTCCGTCCTCAGACTGCTTATTCTGTCCTCTATAATATCAGCTCTGTTATTCAGAGACTCCAGATTTTTCTTTATCTCTCCTATTTTGTTTTATATCTGCAATGTTTCTGATTGGTTTTCCTCATAGTTTCGATTTCTTTTGTGAAGAACTCCCTCTATTCATTAATTTTGTTCCAGATTTCATTGAACTATCTATGTGTATTTTCTTGTAAATCATAGAGATTTTTTTATGATAGCTAATTTGAATTCTCTGTCATTTAGGTTACAATTTTCAGTGCCTTCATGGTTGATTTCTGGGTGCTTGTCATTTTTCTTGTGGTCTGTAGTATTAATATATTTCTTCCTACTGTTTTGGCACAGATGTGTGCCTTCACATAGTGATAGTGTCTGGTTGCATCTTCCATCTGCTGCCACTGGGTGGGGGACAAGACCTGTGTAGCCCGAGTCTGCTGTGACCCCTCATGTCTGTGCCTGATCTTAGAATCTATGCTGACAGGTCCCATCTGTGATTTCTGATTCACTTGCTCACAGCTGCTTCTTTTCTTACCTATGCATGGGTGCTCTGGCTGAATGAGCTAGAGCAGTGGCAGGGTGAGGGGCACTTTCTTTTGTGCTTGATCTCTGGGGCATTCTCACTCTGCCCTTGCTATGTGCTCTCCTGCAGTTCTGGCTTAATGGAGACACCCCTGAAATAGCTTAGCCACCTCTCTGTGGGGCTTTCCTCTGGGCTGTGAGGGAACTTGGAGCACAAAGGTGTTCCCAGAGAAAGCTGCCCCTCCCCCCTCTTAGAGCTGTGTGTGTTCCTGTGCCCTGGTTCACAGTGCCATTTGGGAAGGAGATGAGATCCCTTTACCTCCTTCCACTTCCTCTGGGAGGTCCAGCACCAGTACTGGAGGTTTTGGCCAGAAAAATTAGGCAAGAAAAAGAAATGCTTGGTATCCAAATTGGCAAGGAAGAAGTGAAACTTTCTCTGTTTGCAGATGACGTGATTATGTATATAGAAAACCCTAAAGAATCCATCTGAAAGCTATTAAAAATAATCAACTACAGCAAAAGTGCAGCGTACAAAATAAACTTTAAAAAATCAATTGCATTTCTATACGCTAATAATGAAGTAACAGAAAGAGAATTAAAGAATGCAGCCCCATTTACAATTGCAACAGAAAGAATAAAATATCCAGGAATAAATTTAACCAAGGAGATAAAAGGCCTATATGCTGAAAACTATAAGACATTATTGAAACAAATTGATGATGACATACAGAAATGGAAAGATATTTCATGCATATGGATTGCAAGAATGGACATAGGTATAATGTTCATACTGCCTAAAGCAATCTACAGAGTCAATGCAATCCCAGTCAGAATCCCAATGACACTTTTCATGGAAATAGAACAAAGAATCCTAAAATTCATATGGGGCAACAAAAGACCCCGAATAGCCAAAGCAATCCTGAGAAGAAAAGAACAAAGCTGAAGACATCCCAATCCCTGACTTCAAAATATAGTACAAAGCTGTAGTAATCAAACAGCATGATACTGGTACAAAACAGACACACATCGATGGAACAGAACAGAAAACACAGAAATAAAACCACACATCTATGGACAGCTAATCTTTGACAAAGGAGCCAAGGACACGCAGTGGAGAAAGGAAAGTCTCTTCAATAAATAGTGTGGGGAAAACTGGACAGCCACATGCAAAAGAATAAAAGTAGACTATTAACGTTCACTATACACAAAAATGTACTCATAATGAATTAAAGACTTGAGGGTAAGACCTGAAACCATAAAACTCCTAGAAGAAATATAGGCCATGCATTCTTTGAGATTGGTCTTAGAAGGATCTTTTTGAATACCCTGTCTACTCAGGCAAGGGAATCAAGAAAAAAATGAAGAAGTGGGACTTCATCAGGCTAAAGATCTTCTCTAAGGTAAAGGAAACCAGGAACAAAATGAAAATTCGACCCACTAACTGAGAGAAAATATTTGAAAATAATATATCTGACAAGGGGTTAATTTCCAAAATATATAAAGAACTGATACAACTCAACAAGAACAACAAAAAACAACCCAATCAAAAAATGGGCAGAGGATATGAACAGACATTTTGCCAAAGAAGATATACAGCTGTCCAACAGGCACATGAAGAGATGTTCAACACCACTCATCATCAGGGAAATGCAAATCAAAACTACAATGAGATATCACCTTACACCTGTCAAAATGGCTATAATTACCAAGACAAAAATTAACAAATGTTGGAGAGGATGTGGAGAAAAGGGAACCCTCATACACTGCTGGTGAGAATGCAAACTGGTGCAGCCACTATGGAAAACAGTATGGAGATTTCTCAAAAAATTAAAAATAGAAATAGCATGTGATCCAGCTGTCCCAATTCTGGGTATTTATCCAAAGAACTTGAAATCAACAATCAAAAGAAACTTACACACCCGTATGTTCATTGCAGCATTACTCACAATAGTCAAGTTGTGGAAGCAACCCAAGTGCCCATCAACTGAAGAATGGACAAAGAAGACGTGGTATATACATACAATGGAATACTCCTCACCCATAAGGAAAGACAAAATCATCCCATTTGCAATAACATGGATGGACCTTGAGGGTATTATGTTAAGTGAAATAAGCCAGACAGAGAAAGACAGACATCGCATGATTTCACTCATGTGGAAGGTAAACAAACACATGGGCAAAAAGGACAGTTTAGTGGTTACCAGAGGGGAAGGGTGTGGGGTCTTAAGGGGTAAAGTGCCACATATATATGGTGAGTGACAAATAATGATGTGCACCTGAAATTACACAATGTTATAAACTATTATGACCTAAATAAAATAATAAAAAAAGAAAAGAATTCTACCAGTAATGATGAGAAAGATGACTCTTTTCCCATTCAGATCAACTCAGTTCAAGATGAGCCTAGCTGGTGTTCGTTGGGGGGCTGAGCTAAGTCACAGACTGAGAACCGCTCTCTGGAGTAGTCTTTATGTCAGAGATTCAGGAAAATTCACTTCTTGCTGGTGTGTATGCTCAGATCAGATGACATTTCAGTGGAAAACCATGTATGATTTCCACTATAGTGTCCAATATCGCTGCTGGTTTGCATCATGCCTTTAATTTTCTTCTCATTTGCCTATCTCAGTTGTATGATGTCTCATTTTCAATCTGGTCATTATAGGTGTATACTACTCATTATTGGGTTTTAGATGAACTAAGGAAACGGCAGTAGCCCCCTCCATGTGCTGACCATAGGGCAAAGGCACAGGATGTGTGGGGGAGTAGTCAGCGGGTTAAGCAAGTAGGTGCAAAAAGGAAATGGTGGGATGCTCCTTCCTAGAATGTAGCTTCCTGGCCTTCATTTGGACACCTTCCCGGGAAGCCACATTCTTCCTGAGCCGGCTTCTGTTGAGAGAAAGTGTAGACCTCTCCCACATCTGGGTGTGGTGCTCAAGCATAGGGAGCATGTAAGAAATTTTTCTCTATGGGTATTGTCTTGCATGTTCAGTTGCTGACTGGCTATTTCCATGCAGATGTCCAGTGTCCTTTCACACCCAACATGCATGAAACCTGGTTGCATCTTTCCCCAACCTGTTCTGCTCCCTACCCTGTTTGTTACTTCACTTGTCAGTACTGGAGAGGGATGTGGGAAAAGCTGTGGACTGGGAAGTGGACCTGGATTCTAGTCTGAGTCTTACAGTTAGCTGGGTGTCTTTGGGCAGACTCTTGACCTTTTGGAATTGGGAAACCATGGTGTAGCATTATCTATGCAAGCTGCATGCCAGTTATGTCTAATCACTGTGGTGCACAACACTAAACACACACATTCATTTTTATCAAGACTTCAGTTTTAATTGGTCATGAGAGCAAATTCTCTTCATAAATACCCACCTTTCATCTCCTGTTACTGATCATTTCTATCCGAGTCATTATTTAGTGTCTGTGCCGGATATTTTCTGTTTCCCTTCAAGACCCACCTTCACCCCTCTCTATCCTATGCTCAGCCCCAGGAGGCCGACCTTTATGGGCTACATCAACTTCCTGTGCCGTCTGGCCTTGGTTGAGTTTGGCCCATGAAGAGCACCAGTAGGAAATTAGAGGGAGGAAGGAGAGTGAGGCCATGATCTTTAATTTCCTGGCTCCCTACCTGGGAGGCACCTTAGCTTGGTTATATCCCTCAACCAAGGTCCCTGCACTTTGCAAATCATCCTTTTCCACATGACTCTCTCCTCCTGGGTTCCAGTATCTCTTCACTCCCCTAGTCCTTGGACCTAAGAGTCGAAATGGCTCCTCCACTCTTACTATCTCTGGGTTACTACATATCCATTGTGGTTGCCTTATATTCCATCTCTACCTTTGCAAATTATCTAATCTGATTGTGCCCTTTGTCTCCTGGTGGGAGTCTGACTGATAGAGCATTGGAGCACAGGGGTGAGAGGGAGAACATGGACAGGAGAACATAAAGGCACCATTTCCAAGGCTCAAAGGGCCACCTTCTGATCACTTGTCAATAGAGGACAGAGTGAGTGGTTGAAGTGCCCAGGACCACCTTTAGGCCTGGCTAGAGGGATCCACTCTAGTCCTCTTCTGGGTATGCCCTCCCCGCATGTGGCAAGGAGTCTATGGGTCCAAGGGGACATCTGACCTGGAGCTACAGCCCTCTTTCCAGGACCACACTCTTATTCCAACACCCTGGCCTTCCTGCCCAAATGGTCACTTGCAGAGCCTGTGCAGGCCATTTCCCCAGGTGTCTACCCCTAGGCCCAGCCAAGGAGTGGCCAAGGGCAGATGTTCATGGAGGAGGGGTGTACAGAGCTTGGGTGTGCAGACTGGGCATCCACTAGCGTGCACCCAAGGCTCTTATCTTGTGTGGTGGAGCCAAGTGAGGAAAGCAGGGCTGTGAGCTGAGGCCTGCTCTCTCTGTGCCACCGCATTTGAGCACAGAATCCAAGGAGTGAGGGAATTCTAAATGCCAGCCGGCTAGCAGGTTGCTATGAGGGTGCACTTGTCAGGGCAGGATGATAGAACATACTTATTTCACAGTTTGCTAACTTGACTTATAACCTTTCAATAAGTGGATGCAAGGTGGGTAGGCCTCCATGTGTGCTTGTGCCCTGGACCCTGCAAATATTATGAGTGGGCTGTCCTCAGAGTTGTGCTGTCCCCAGGTGCTCCTATTCAATGGCAGGCAGCCTGTCCTCTTCCTAAAGACTTATAGGAACAGAGAGTCATCCAATACCTCATTAGTCCTTGCTGTAAACTCAGCCTTCTCAGGACATTCTTTTCCTTCCTAAGTCTAGTTTTGTTAAGAAATTGGATATGGAGAAAGACCTTTCTGATGACACAGTGATAAACAGGATGTAGTGAGTTAGAAAGATCTTTCTGAGGACACAGTGAGAGCCGCTGACAGGGGCAGAGCTTGCAGTTAGAATCCTGGCCTGGACTTTCCAGCCCACACTAGAAAAGGTCGGGATGGGGTCTAGGGAGCATGGAGAAGATAGGAGAGATGGCTGTGAGTTGGTGACAGTTCCCCTTTCCTGCCATGCCATGCTCACCACAGACGCTGGGGTTGGGATGACTCCCATGAGGGCAGCGTGCTCCAGGACACCTCTGCTGTGCTCAGAGGAGCACGGCAGGAGCCCAGGGAGATGGGCATCTTGCTGCTGCTCCTCCCAGCTCTCCCAGGGGAGCTCAGATGCAGGCGGCTCTTGGGGATGAGTATTTTCTGAGGCTTGATCAGCAGGGGCGGGCCCCTCAGCTCCTGGAGCAGGTGGCTGCTTGTTGGTTGGTGCAGGTTCCGTTGGGGGAGACTCTGGCCTGCCTGTTGGCCTGAGGAGGCATCCCTGGAACTGCTGCAAAGAAAGAGGAAGGAAGGAAGGGAATATGAGTGATCTGGATGAGAACGGAGTAGACCTGGGGCTGGGTTGAGAGGGGCTGCTCCCCGGCTGTGCATCTACTCGCCGTCCTGCTCTTCAGACACAAATGCTGCCTCTTACCCCTAGGAGAGTGTGGGGGCTCCTCCCCTAGTCTTCGCTGGTCTAGGGGAAAGGCACTTTCTCTTGTGACATGTCCCTTCACTGCTTTTCCCAGCCCCTCTTAATAGATGATAAGTGCCACTGAGAGCAGAGTCAGGTACCTATTCCAGCCATTTTCCAGTCATATACTCCTCCTCCTCTACACTCACCGTCACCATGAAGCTGTCTTACCATTCAATTAAAGGCATCGATTGGCTATGGGAGCGAGGTCTGTGCACGTTGTCTTACTGTTATTGAGGCAAGTGAAGTCCGGGTAACCCATTGTTGGGCATAAAAGGGAGAAAGAGAGGTTTCAGGGATGAGCAATGAGGTGGGGCCTGCTGCTGGTGACCCCTGCTCAAGGCCCAGATGCCTGCTGGGAACCTGGTTGCAAGGGAGGGAGCAGTGAGGTTGCTGGGGCAGGACATGAGTGGGAGAGGTCAGAAGGCTGCTCCAGGGAGCGAAGCCCACTTTTGTGGGGCGAATGAGGGTGTTTTATGGACACCATGTGGGGACCCTGGCCTCTGATATGAGAAGCTGGCTTGGAGGGCTGTAAGATGTTGGAAAAAATAGGGTGCAAGAAAGCAGACCTGAATCTCATGTCTGTGACACATCCAGCGCCCTCCTCTTACTGTTCCCAGCCCCAACTAACAATGCTAAATTGGTAACCTGGCCTCTGCGTGACCCACACTGCCCCCTGGCCAGCTGCTCAGGCCTTGGGGGCCCTGGAGATCAGGGCGTGGTCCATCTTAAGAACATTACCTCTGACAGCCCCAGTTATCAGGGCACAGAGTGGGTCAGGAAGGTGGCTCCGTGTCCCCAGGTCAGCCTTGTCCATAAGCCGCAAGTACCTCCCCAGCGCCAGGCCTCCTCATGTGTGGGGCCACCTCCCTGGGTAGTACCTGGAAGGTGGAGAGAAGGGGCCTGGTCCTGGGAGAGGCACTTTGGAGCCGGGCATGGATAGTGGGCTTCCCTCCCTCCTTCATGGGCAACATGGCCCCACAAAGCCCGCTGCCCTGCCTGCCAAGAGTATGAACTTCAGCACAGGAAAGGACCCCTGCTTCATCACCACTTGGGCAGAGCTGGGAGGGGAATGAGGAGGTCACCTAGTCCCACATTTCCCATGTCTACTCTCCCCAGAGTCAGGTCAGCACCTAGTGGGATCCTGCCCTATCAGGAGGGAGCCCCAGCCAGGGGCCACTCCACCACAGATGGAGGGATGGAAGGAAACAAAGCTAGCCCCACAGGGTCATGTACGTGCAGCATGAGCGTCCTTCTCTCTTGTCTCCACTTTCTCTCTCTGCTTGTAAGCATCTGATCCAACAGTCCTTGAATAAGATGGGACCACAGCGACTGGAACTCTAGCCTGGGCAGCAGGAGAAGTGGTTCTCCTCTCCTTCCAGCTACCATCCAAGGACTGATGTGTGCACCCTCAGGGCAGGCACCTTGAGCCCTGCTTCACCCCCATGCCCAATCCATCATCAAGTTATGTTGATTTTACCTTCCAGTATCTCTTTGTTCCACTCAGTTCTGTCCATCTTCACTGTCACTTTGGTCTGAGCCACTGTCTTTTAACACCGAGTCTCACAGCATCATTCATCTCACTTCCATAGCACTGATCACAGTTGAAATTATATATTGATCTGTATAAGTCTTAATTATGTCTGTCTCCCACATTAGACAATGAGTTCCACACAGACAGGGACCTATGTGTCTGTTTTTGCTCACTAGGATGTACTCATCACCTGGCACGATGCTCAAAACATACTAAGTGATGGTAAGTGCTCTGTAACGTGTGGAATGGTCAGTGGCTGGGAGACAGGGAGCATGCCAAGAAGGAAGGAATGCTCATTACCAGCTGTGCTTGAACTAAACCTCGAAGCTAAAGTTCTCTTTTAGATTTCTGATATAAGTTAATATGGCTTTGTAGATTGAGAAAAATATCTTTTCTCTCCTTGCCTTCTCCTTGCAGGATGGAAGAAGAATAGGCCCTTTGACAAAAGCCAGGCCTTGGGTCTGGGCTCAGGGAAACAGCACTAGAGGGTTGGGAAGTCAAGTGTGATTAGCAACTGTGTGAACTGTGGCCTTGAGGCCCCTGAGACAGCAGACGTCAGACGTCAGGCCCTTCCATTGCCCTCCAGTCCAGCTTGTCCTTCCCCCAACCCTAGGATGTCAGAACCGTGGACAGCACTCAAGCCCAGGCACAGGAAGATGGGATCTGTTCAGAATTCTGGTGAAGCAGAGGGCAGGCCAATGCGTGTCTTTAGGGAGAAGAGAGCTGTTGTCTATTTCTCCACTGGGTGTCACTGCTACCCTTGTTCTCTATCACACAAGCTCTGGCAGGCTGCAAGGTGATAAAGCAAAGGAGGTTGCTCACTGTCTCCCAACTAGGGAACAGAGAAGGAATTACATGGGTCAGCCCAGGGAATACTGACTGGGGACCCAGTCAAGGGTTATAATCTTCATGTTCTATTTACCATGTAACAACCCCACTTGACCTCAGTGGTAAGGTTAGGGTGGAGGGAAGCTCTCTGTCGGAACTCTCTGCTTGATGCTGTTTCCTGCAGCCAGGACTCCTCAGCCCCAGTGCTTCCTGTCATACCCACAGCATCCTCTCAAACCTCTGAGCTGGGAAGTGGGCATGAGCACTTCTGAGAAGGAGTGCTGGGGCCCGGTTCCCCTCCCTTCCCTGGGCCCATCCACCCACATGGTCAGCACGGGCCGGTGTGTGCTCAGTGTGCCCACGCTTTAGGGCTTTCAGCTTCACAGATCCAAGGTACTTACACAGAAAAGGCAGCTGCAGAGCTGCTCTTTGGCACCTTCTCCCAAAGGAACGACATGGTAAAGAATGGATGATGGCACTGCTGAGAGAGAGGCACTCACTGCTCCATGGAAGCCATCCTTGGATGGCTCAGGAGTGACTGGGACAAAGACTGAGAGAGCTGAGGGCAAAGCCCCACACATGGCTCACTTGCATGGAGGGGAGCCCACAACGTGTTGCTGTGCTGCACGCTCACCCTCGGGGGCTCCAGACTGCAGCACCGCCCCCCAAGGTCAGGCCAACGCTGTGCTGCCTGTTAGCTGACATCCCACTCAGCACCAAGAAGGTCACTCCAGAGCCCAAAGAGTGGCCTGAGCCTGTCTTAATGATGTAGGAGCTGAAAGGGAGAGGGCAGCTGCCTGGGCACTGGAGCTCTTTGGAGCAACTCAGAAGGGCTGGCCAGAATTAAGAGAAGTAATGCCAAAAAGAACAAGCCTCCAAAGTTGCAGAAAACATGTTTCTTGGCAGAAAACCCAGGAGTGATTCTAGTACGGAACATCCCAAATGATCCCATTGAAGTCATTCTTCAGCTCCCATCACCCCCAAATTGGCACGTAGATCGGTTTCATATTCCGTTGGCCAGGCCTGCAGATCAGTGAAGCACCTCCTCGTCTCTATGCCAGGAAACGATTGTGGGAGAAAGTGTGTCATCAAGAGTAAAATCAACAAAAGTGCCACCCACTGGACCATGAGAGGTTTCACCCCACAGAACCATCCTTTGAATGGCAACCCGAGCCACTTCAGTGGGGACTCATGGGGGGATCCAGCAGAGAGAGCAGAGTTTCACCTCTCTGAGCCCTCAGCACCACCCCACCTCCAGTTCTTTCAGTTCACAGCCTCCCTCCTATTCCCTCCAGCCTCCTTCCTCCATGAAGCCCTCCCAGGTTGAACAAGATGCAGCATAAACAGCAGCCCTCCCCACAGGACATTTTTTTTATTCCAGTCAAAAATCATTTTTCTCAGATTTGAGTCATCTCCTTTATTTTCTAATGTGTCCCATCTGGATTCCCAGAGTGTCCATCAGTCTGGGAGCATATTTTAAGCTAATTATTGGAGGCTTAGTGTCAGCTCTGAGCGCTGGCTAGTCATCTTTCAGTGCTCAGAAGGAGGATGCTCTGTTGCATTAGAGCAACTGACTTTGGGTTCAGGACATAACGGGGTCAGGACTTTGCCAGGGGAGGGACACTGTATGAAGGATGGTGGCTGCCACTTCCAAGACAGGAGGGAAGATGAGACCTGAGTCACAGCTCAGTCAGGTTGTCCTGGCCTGGGTCCTGGCTTCTTCCCATGCTTCTGCTTGTGACTTGATCATTTTATGCCAAGACAGTTACTTCTAATTCCCAAGGCTCCTAAGCCATCACTTCTACTTAGGGAGTGTGCTTTAAGCCTAAAAGTTAACATGACCACAAAAAAATACCTAATATTAAGGATGCCTTTGGATTTCTACCTGCCCTGCCCCACCATTTCAAGTTTATCCTTCTCCCCCTTCCCCTCCCTCCCAACACTCACGCACAGCACCCACTGAATCCCCTCTGGTCAATGAGGGTGTCCTGGCCAGTGAAGTCACTTTTACCAGGCTGTCTTAGAAGAAGTGTGCTTGACCTGGTAGCCCTGGGCTCTCAGACCTCGTCTTAGGATTCTGAGCAAATCCCCAAAATTCTTTAAAGTGTTGGTCCAGGGAGTGGACTTGCTCAGGAAATTCATTCACATCTCCTGCAGCAGCCGAGGGGCTTTCAGAACTCTCCAGAACATCAGATGCAGAGCAGATAAAGGTCTAAGTCCAGCACTTTCAATACCCTGGGAAAGAAAAGAAACCCAAACTTAAACACGACATATCAAGAGGGTGTGTAAACTTAAGCAGACGTGCACAAGTTTCCTTCAAAGAAACTTCCATGGGACACTGGACTGACTAGACCTCCGAGTTCTGTCCCCCTCACTTTTCAGTTGCCCTGACCGGAAGTTCTCCCGTGCACTCCTCCCTCTGCTGTTCATAGTTTGCAGGGCTGTTTCTGCAATCCTCGCTATCTTCCCTCTCCACAAACCCAAGTTTCCAAGCCTGACTGTGCTGCTGCTTTGACACTCGCAGCTGTATCCCCCTTCCCAGCCTTCTGCACACCTCGATTCAACGCAGAGCAGATCTAAGGGAGGGAAGGAGATGTCAGTGAGGACGGGCCTTTGCGATGGTCCCGTTGATCCCCAGACCAAAAGCCAAGTGACCCTCCTGAGCGCTAAGCTATTTGCACCCACTTTCCTCTGAGATCTCTGGCACCCTCTCTCCCTTCTTTCTCAGCTCTGACGTTTCTTTTTTCTGCCAAGCTGCAAAGCTTATTTAGAAGCAATGGTGAGGAAAGGTTTTATTTAACACTCACTTCTCTCTCCCAGAAGTCCTCCTTTCCCCTTTTCCATGGACCTCTTTTTTGGAAGAAGGGACTTTTGAGGTCCTTGCAAAGGGGATGATGGCAAAAGGGAAGGCCACCGAGTAGCTGCTCTGGAGAGCAGTGAGCTCGTGAGAAACTCAAACCCTCTCTACCTAGCCCTGCGTTAATGATATTTTCTTATTTTCTGGATTCCTGATGCATTTGGGGCTTGCTGACCAGGGGAAGAAGGCTTCTCCCAGGGCTGGCCAGTTCCCAGAGGGAGCAAATGACTTCCCTGTGAGGGTGCCTGTTCCACGCAAACCAACCAATCCAGAGCCCATACCTTCAACTACCTCCTTTATCTGGCCAAGTCACTGTCTCCCTGCCCTGATCATCCCAGCGCTGCATACCTGACAACTAGGGGCACAGCTAAGCCCCAGAGCCTTCCAGAATTGTTCAAACTCACCAGTCCTCAGCCTGGCCAGCTACTTACCCTGCGTTGCTCATCCCTCCCTGCAGAAACCCCAGTAAATGCTTTTGCCAGTGCTTTCCCCTTGCTCCCTCTTACTCCTGTCTGACCCTCATGCCTCTCCGTGTGGCCCTATGTGGCATGCTGTGCTCTGTCCTCTTGGGAACTGTGAGTAGCACACTATCTTTTCAATGGCAGTCGTCTCCTGATCTGCTGGCCTCACCATACCTAAGTGAAAGCAAAACCCCAGGTACATTTTAAAACCAGCATGGAGGCTAAAGACCTTGGTCAAGCTGTGCCCCTCTCTGGGGGGCTGTGTCATCTTCTGAAATAGAAATTAGATTTCTAAAGTTCTAGAGAAAAGCCAGCCCTGTGCCTCCCGCTGTGGCAATGACAGCAGCATCTTCTGCCTTTGGGGTCTGACCAGCAAGTGGTCAGCCTTGTGTTGTCAACCCTGGGCTCAGGCAGAGGAGGCCAGAACCCAGCCTTCACTGTCTAGACATCTTCTGTTGTTTCGTGGCCAGAATCTTAGACAGTGGAAGGAAGGTATTGAAGTCCACCTCTTTCTGCACAAAGACCTGGCCCAAGAGTTCAGAGTCACAAGTTAATGACTGAAACATGCTGAATGAGCTTGGATAGTTTGATTCAATCTTCTTGCTATTCCTGGAGTCCTACTGTGTGTGCCAGATACTGTGTGATGGGGAGTGGTGAGCAGTGGGTCTCAGAGGAGCCAAACCGTGAAGGACATCGTAGGCCTTGCTAAGGATTAGTTTTACTGTGTCCTCCGGGCATGGTTGAATCTGGAAGGGTTTTAAAAAGTACAATGACATGACTAGACTTATGTTTAAGAGTTTATCCAGACTGCTGTGCATACAATCCTAAGGAAGCTGACGCAGAACTGAAAGAGGAGCAATGAAGTTGGCTTAGATGAAGTTAATAGATTTGCTACTATTAGAGAGAACTGGACACACGAGATATATTTAGGAGGTGAACTTGGCAGAGCTTGGGAAGGACTGCATGTGGTGGACCAAGCTCCGGCTTGGGCGTTTGGTGGATGTCGGTGTCGTTCACTGAGAGGAGGAGCGTGGAGCGAGCAGCTGTCCTCCTTCTCTGGGCCTTAGTGTCCTCTCCAGTTCCCTCCAGCTTTCATAATCTAGAATCCTACTTCCCAGAGAGGACATTTCTCTGCAAGAAGGTGGAGGCAATAAAGGGGGAAGGGATGTTTACACTAGTGGACCCTGAGTTAGCCTTTGAACGTCTTGTCAGGCTGGCATTCAGTGAAGGCCTGAGGACACATGGGTCTTGGTCAGAATTGGGCAGAAACCACCCATGATGGCCACCTTGTGTGCTCCTGAGGAGAAGCATCCTTAATATGTAGGCCAAGCTCCATTGCCTCTCAGCCCTGTTAAAAGTGATCAAAGAGAAGATGGATACTGCGTGCAAGAAGTATTTAGGTCACACTCCTATTGAGAGGAATTGAGCAAACAAAAGAGCAGAGGCCAAAACCATTATTCTTTTTTTATAAAGCTAATCAAGCAGAATTCCACACATGTCAGATCGTCTTAATCTGTTTGTACTGTTATGATAAAAATGCCATAGGTTAAGTGGCTTTAACAGTAAACATTTATTTCTCACAGTTCTGGAGGCTCAGAAGTCCAAGAGTAAGGTGCCGTCAGATTCACTGTCTGGGGAGGACCTGCTTCCTGGTTCATAGACTTTCTTGCTGTTTCCTCATATGGCAGAAGTAGCGAGGGAGCTCTCTGGGGTCTCTTTTATAAGGGTATTAATTCCACTTAGGAGGGCTCCACCCTCATGACCTGATCACCTCCCAAAGGCCCTACCTCCAAATACCATCACATTGGGCATCAGGATTTAACATATGAATCTGGGGGGACACAGACATTCAGTCTATACCGCAGATCTCAGAAGGTCTCTGGCCCTGGGCTGCCCCCTCGCCCAGCTGCGGATGATTCACCAAGAGGAGCCGGTGCTTACACTAGAGTGGGGAGGACGTGCAGGAGCTGGAGGGTCCTCAGACCTGGGCTCCCACCGACTCCACTGCAGTCAACCCCTGGATAGCAGAGGAGCTGCGATGCAGCCCAGTGCCAGGACACCACCGGTGTAAGTACCACATTGGAGACAGTGTAACGAAGGGCCACCCTCCATGATAACTGGTCCCTGATTTGAGCATTTGATGGAGGTGGCATGTGGGGAGGACAAACACTGAATCTCCTTTGTCCAAGGCCCATGCAACCACAGTTGCTACTCCTGGAGAAATTTTCTGGTGATGCAGAGGCTGACCCTCCTTTATCCTTAAGGCATCCATAACAGGTATGAATTTTAATCAAAAAATGCAGGTGGTCAAAGTAAAAAACGTTAACTTTTATGCCGAACCTCCATTCTACTGGGATGGTGAATGTTCACCCCTTTCCTGGAGTTTGTGGCTAAATTCTGGAGCAGTTGTGTGGTGCCAAGGCTTTAGGGAAGGCCCCATCTGGCCCTGAGTCACCTGTGCTCACAGGTGTCCCCTGAGGTGTCTATTGTCTGTCTTGTCCACATTCTTCAGTTCATGTGTGTCCCCATTGAGAAGGCCCTTGTCCTTTCAGGCCCATCAGCCATCTTGACCACCTCAGATTCTCTGACTCTTTGGTTTGAGGACCCAGGAATCATTCAGCTGCTTCAGTGTCCTGGGGATGATGTCTGTGACCCTGCCACCTGTCATACAGATGGTCCTCCTCTGGGATCTTGCTGGCCTCTCCTCCATGAAGTGGGGCACAGCCCCACATTGGGAGACCTCGCCCATGCTCTTGCTCTCTTCATTTCCGCTCACTATTGACCCCTCAACTACCTGCAGGGTGAAATCCCTCCTTCTAAAAATGGTGGTATTTTGCCTGAGGAACCATCTGTATTATTATTTCCAAACATTACCCTTCCACAGTGTCTTCCTAATAAGTCTTTCTTTTTCTCTTTTCCTAATAAGTCTTTGTGTCTCTATGATGGCGGGGGAGACTGGGCTCTGCCCCAGACGAACTGTGCCTAGCCCTGTGGGTGAGACACTCCTCAGGGTCTCTCAGGGACAGCCACTGGACCCTACACACTGGGCCAAGTTCTCTCCTCCCTCCTGGGCACTGTGCCCGTCCCTCCTCCTATCCTCTACTACCAGGGGCCCAGCAGAACTTTTCTT
Organism: Equus quagga; assembly: GCF_021613505.1. Classification (NCBI taxonomy): domain Eukaryota; kingdom Metazoa; phylum Chordata; class Mammalia; order Perissodactyla; family Equidae; genus Equus; species Equus quagga. Next base: position 113,991,141 of record NC_060274.1, on the reverse strand, counting down.
GGATCCAGAGAAGCCTCTGAGTGTCTCACCTGAGTGGGGCGCTTTCCCTGTGGTCTTTGCTTAAAGGCAGCAATAACTGTGGGCTAGCTCCTGCCCCCAATCTCCAGCCACATCTGCTTCTTCCTCAGTTATTGTCCTGTCCCTGGGCCTCGGCTGTCTGCCATGGCAGAGGTTAGGGGTCAGTGGGGTCTAGAATCCTGGGGGCCCATCATGGCTCCTGCTTCTGCTCCCCGTTGTCTCCTGAGACCTTCCCAAGCACACCTCACTTCCACATATTTCACTGAGAGTTTACGGCTTCATGGGTGAAGACTTCCATGAAATGTCAATCACTCCTCAAAGCACAGCCAACAGAGACAGTTACAGGGCCTCAGTTCCTAAGAGCTGTCTTGGAACTACACCTTGTTCCCTCCAGCTTTGCTGTGGTTTCAGAATCCTCCCCTGAATTCGGTTTGCATCAAGCCCAGCTCCCTGAACATTTGGTGAGCACTGGGGCCCTCGGTCTTGGCTGCCTTAGGTAGAGGTGCCCCTGTCTGATGGCCCGTGACACCTGCCAGGTGCCACCAGGGCTGCCAGTTCTGGTAAAAACCTCTCTGTCCTGGAGGAAGACCCCTGGCTGCTGCTTTTGGAATTGCTCCTTCTCTCTCATGGAAGATGGTCCATTCTTCTAGAAATTCCAAGTCTGATATAAGGGACTTAAAATCCCCCTCCATGCCTCTCTTTTTCTGGTATTTTCCTAGAAATGAGGAATTCATCTGGTCTGCAGCCTCTACCAGTCTGCACCACTCCCTTTCTTGGTCCTGCCCTTGGCCCTGGATCTGCTCAGGGCATTTAGTGTTCTGTGGGACTCTCCCCCACGCAGCCGGGGGGAGTCACCCTGAACCTGGCCTCCGAGAGGCTCCACATCACTGCGTACGATTCAACCCAGCTCCCCGTGCCCTCGAATGGCAGGGCTCTCATTCTTGGGTCTGTCATCAGTCCGCTGTGTGTGAGTGGTCTCGGCCAACAGGGTGAGTCCCCACACTGGAGGGTAGGACTCTCAGTCTGAAAAATCAGGTGTGCAAGGAATTAAGCCTATTGTTCTAAAACTCGATCAGTTCTGGGTCCCTGCCTCTTCCCTTAGTGACATGTCTTCTGGAATAGGTGATGGGGGGCGGGCAGGGGAGAGGAAAATGCCTGCCTAGAAAGCATGCATCAATCGTGCAAAAATAGTGTCTACAGCTGCATTAACTTCTGTTTCTTGGGCAAGGGGGTGGGCAGCAGACTGTCGCCTTCCAGGTGTGTGCTGAGCAGGGCAGACGGAGGTGGAAGGTGCCTCTGCAGCGGCCAGTGGAGCACAGGAAGCAGGCACACTCCATTGTTGTACTTCTTACTGACCCCGTGGCAGGTTCTCTTGCTGCAACAGCACAGAATTCACGTGGGAAAACTCCCTGGGCTCCTCCACCCAGGATGTTCCCTCTCACGGTGACTGTGGGGAGTGGCCCCCTCCTTCCTGCATCTTCCTTCTGCGTTTCTTCTCTTTCCTTTGGAAATACTGCTCCTTCCCCATTCTCTGTGCCTTCTGGAGAGCTGCCAGTGGCAGGACCCCACTTCCACCCCAGTCCCTGTGGGCTGCCTGCAGGACACACAACCCAGACTGGGCCAATCAAATCCCATATCCTTGGAATTTGACTTCTGAGTGATGGCACGAGGAGGAGAAGGTCGGTGGGGCTGAGTCACCTCACAGTAATACCCTCCAAGAGAAAGTCCATGGATCCCTGCCACTGTGATCTCCAGACCCACTATCGCTATCCTCCCAGTGCCTGGTTGTTCAGCTCTTCATTCTGTGAGCTACCGAGTTCTTCAAATAAATACCCATTTCTTGCTAAAGGTGGTCAGAGTTGGTTTCTGTTGCTTGCAACTAAGACCATAACTAGTAGCCTATGGTTTATCAAGCATCTTCTGATTTCCCAGATCCCCTGATGACCTACAGGAGCAGGGTGGCCCAGAAGGGCTCTGGAATACTGCCCTCTGGGTACATTGGTCACGAGGTGACCTGAGAAAGCTGCAGATGGGGTCCACCATCAGACATCTTCAAGGTGGTGGAGTCTATAAGGCCAGGACCTCTCCTGCCAGAGGCAGCTCTGCATGAGAATCCATCTGACTTTCCCTGGTCTCTGCTCGCCCAGCCTCCTGAAGCCCCATCCTCCACTCTGAGCCTCAGTGACCCGGCCTGGGGATCCAGAGTGTGCCATAAGGAAGAGCTGCAACTATAAAGACACCAAAGCTGGCTGCAGGACCTGCCTCTGCTAAGAAGGGGCAGCTTGGAGCAGCAGTTAAATTTCGCAACCTGTCTTCCCACTTTGGAATCTTCCTGCTTATATTAGAGTAGTGGTTTTCAACCCTACTCTCCATAAGCTGGTTTCGGCTCTTGGTTCCACAGCCCTCAGGTCAGTTCCATCGAATCCAGGTCCTAGGACCCCACCTGGATATTCCTCCCTGGGCCCTGCTTGTCCAACAGAAGAGCTTGAACACAGAGACAGAGACGAGCTGAAGGGTTAGCAGAAGCAGTTAGTTCCCTAAGAGCAGAGAACAATGATTATAAATGGCAAACTGCCTGTTGGGATGTTCCTGTTAAGCAGCCCCGGAGTCAGGCCTGTGCTCTGCGAGAGTGAACGCACAGAAATGCCTGTGGGATGCTGAGCTCTGGAAGAGGAGCACAAAGGCTGATATCAGCTGAAGAGGAGATCATAGGGTTTAAAAAAAGTACTTATACTTTGTTTAAATTTATTTAACTCATGCCTACATTGTGTAGTTAAAGATGAAAAATTATATGCTGAAGACTTTTTAAATTGGGTTTTTTTTTAAACATAACTTTTTGTACTGATGTTCTAGAGCAGAAGTCAGCAAACTTTTTCTGTAAAGGGCCAAGTAGTAATCATTTTAGACTTTGTGGGCCCCTCACAACTATTCCACTCTACCATCGTAACCCAAAAGCAGCTATAGAGAAGATGGAAACGAATGACTGTGGATATGTTTCAGTAAAGCTCTTTTTTTTACAAGTAGGCAGTGGGCCAGATTTGAGTTGTGAGTCGTGGTTTTCCAACCCCTGTTCTAGAAACTGAGATTCAATTAAGCATGAGTATTGGAATATTTAGACCAGGAAGTCAGAAATCAAGAGCCACAATCCATTGGGGTAGTGTTTCCAAGCTGTAGATATCAAAATTTGAGGTAAATAATTTTGCAAATCCAAACCTAAAATTCTACAACTCTAATTTCTGGTGAAACAAGCCAGGGCTGTATAAAGATGTTAGGAAACCCCTCTGTCCATGGCTAATGTTGGTTTCTTGACCCTCTAGAACAAGAGTATATGAAATTAGGCACAGCTGTGGGTCACTTAACTATGGGATATGTTCTCAGAGATGTGTTGTTAGGCAGTATCCTTGTGCAAACATCACAACGTATACTTACACAAACCTAGATGGTAGAGCCTACTGCACACCTAGGCTATATGGTGCTAATCCTATGGGACCACTGTTGTTCATGTGACAAAAAATGTCATTATGCAGTGCATGACTGTTCATTTGAGTGAAGCATCTTTTGGACAAATGGGCTTTAAATTGTTCCCCAATAGTCTCTTGTATTGTTTTTGCCACTTTTTAGACAATTCTGTTGTGGAAAAATATGTTGAGGTGATTACCATTAGAACTAATGTTTAAGTTATTTTTAATGCTCTTATAAATGTAACAATCATTGTTAGTGAAGGGTAAAACTTAGCAAATATTGTGTAAGTAATTCTAGAAAAAGAACTGGATTAAGATTGGAGATAAAAGCGTAAGTTTGTGGATTGGTATTTTGGTTGCAAATGACAGAAAACCCAAAGCAAACTGGTTTAAGCTAAAAAAGAATTTTTTTTTTTTAAGATTGCCACCTGAACTAACATCTATTATGAATCTTCTTTTTTATTTTCCTTCTTCTCTCCAAAGCCGCCAGTACACAGCTGTTTATTCTAATTGTGACTGCCTCTGGTTGTGCTATGTGGGACACCACCTCAGCATGGCCTGATGAGTGGTGCCATGTCCATGCCCAGGATCTAAACCAGCAAAACCTTGGGCTGCTGAAGCAGAGTACGCCAACTTAACCAGTCGGCCACGGGGCGGCCCCCAAAAAGAGAATTTACCAGCTGAAGTATATGGCTAGATACATGGGGTCAAATATCACTGGTACCCAGTCTCTCTCCATCTCTGCTCTGTTCTCCATGTCGGCTTCCTTCTCAGGGTCTATACAGTTGTCAGATGGCTGCCAGCAGCTATAGAGCGGCATCCTCCAGGTTCAAGTTTAGTGAAAAAGAGAGAATGCCTCTCTCCCCAAAGTCCCGGCAGAAGTCTCATTGCACCTCAGTGGCTCTAGTTGGGTCCCATACCCATCGCTAATCCAACCAAGGCTGTGGCCAGGAGTTTGCGGTGCTCCAGCTGCCCCACCCCCTCCTGCAGAGCAACCACTGGGCAGAGTAAACTCTGCCTGAAGCACGTGAGCTGGCTGCTGTGGATCAGGATGGTTCCCAAGAGGAAAATGAGGGCAGGCTGAATGGATTCTGAATGGCGAAACCAAAAGCAGCACCCACAGTTTAGTTTGACCTACAATTGAGAAGCTCTGTTGGCCTTCTTCATGCTTGCTGTCAGGCGTGATTTTCCTCATGGCCATGTCTTTGCAAATTCCCTCCTACAACAGCCAACTGCCAATTAATCTGACCTCAGCGGAGAAAAGGTCCAGGTCAAGCCTTCCTGCTTGGCCTACTCCACATGCAAAGATGGTGCATCCAGTGGGGCCATCATGCGTTATATACGGAGAGGCCCAACTCCCTTCTCCTCCCAAAGGGCCTGGAGCCTGAGGAACTGCCTCAAATTTGGGATTAGAAGTTTATGTGACAATGGAATGGGAGAGTTTTAATTCCGTCATGTGTTTGGGGAAAGATCATTGGTTCTCAGAGAGATCCCATGTCCTTTTTTTTTTAAGTGAGGAAGATTTGCTGTAAGCTAACATCTGTTGCCTATGTTTCTCATTTTGCTTGCGGAAGATTGTCCCTGAGGTAACATCCATTCTAATCTTCCGGTCTTTTTTGTATGGTGATGCCACACAGCGTGATTTGGTGAGCAGTCTAGGTCCCCACCCGGGATCTGAACCCATGAACCCGGGATTCAGCACCCTGGGCTGCTGAAGCAGAGCATGGGAACTTAACCACTATGCCACCTAACCTGCCCCAGTCCCATATTCTTAAAACAAATTCCTCTCATTGCCTGACCTGTTTACCAGAACTGGATTTCTGTAACTCAAAACACGGAGTCATGAATAATTAATGTGAATGTGTTGGGGGTGTATGGTAACCTCGGGTTGTTGTGTGTGTGGGGTGGCGGGATGATTCCAGTTGGGGCAGGAGGGCAAGGCAGCTGAGGCTGTGGGAGATTTGTTGGGTACCACAGTGGCTTTAGTGTGAGAGATGGTGGCAGAAGCCAGGCCAGGCAATGAGTGGAGAGACCACAGTCTGTGGAAGTCACTTCTGAGGGGCGGAAGGTGGAGGACAGGGAGTGATGCTAGCTTGGCTCCTCATCTGAGCTGCTGAGGGAGTGGGGACTACATGGACAGCAGCAGTGACCATAGGCCACAGGGCGAGCACAGAAAGGACTTGTGCAGAGAACCGTGTGAAACAAAGAGCATCAGGCCCAGAAGAAAGGACTTGAAGATGAAGAGTGAGGAGGGTTCTGGTACCCAGTGAACAGGCAGCCAAATGAAGTGGGAACAGGAGACCATCTTTGTGATTTACCTCAATTGTGTAGCTAAGCCTGCACCATCTTTCCTCACGCTCTGGGGAGGCGGGGAGGATGAAGCGCCCTTCTGAGGCTGAGCAATGACCTTCACTTCCAAGGTGACTGTTAAGCCCCTGGGTACCATTTGTAGAGGACCCACGTTTCCTCTCAGGGGCAGCCTGAGGAAGCCCCTCTGCATCCACACCCTCCGGGCCATCTCCCCTGGAACCTTGTCCTTCTGATCTCCAGACCCAGAGGGTCCGCAGGTCTCTATCTGGCATCTCCTCAAGCCCTGTGGGCTGTGGAACAAGACTGTCTGGGTTTGAACCTCAGCTCCTGCATTTGCTATGAGCCTCGGGCAAAGAGCTCACCCCATCAACACCCGAGTTTCTTGATCTATAAAGTAAGGATGTGGGTGCTAGTTTGCGGCGAACATTAAATAAGATAATACAAAAAAGGTGCAGCAAGTCAACATAGTTAAGCATTTAGTAAAGCTAGCTACTTGGTGACCTTTGACTGTCTTCCAACCTTGGCTTTCTGTCACAGTCCAAATCAGGTCTGTCTTCTCCCTGGTCAAACATCTCATTGTTGCTTTTCTCAGTGCTCCCTCTTGGACCAATTCCCAATGATGTCTATGTGTGTCCTGCGTGTTTTTTGAACTTTGAGACCCAGCACCACCCATTCGAGAACATGACACCATTACGAGTAGCCAGTACTTGGCTTCCTTTGGACTTCGTGGAATGGGGTTTATCTTGCGTTCTCGAGGAGAGCCTGTCAAGCGCCCTCTGCAAAATGAGAGTAAGATGACGCCTTCCTGGACCCGTCTCTCTAAAAGCTGAGTTATTAGATGTTTCTGGGTGTTAGGGAGACAAACACCTAAGAATTAGAAGCATTTTTTCCTCAGTCTCTCACTGAGGCTTTGCTGCACCCTTGAGCCCTAGTGGCTGCTCCCAGGTCAACAGTAATACACTTTCCCTCATTGGTGACTTCATTAATGCATCTCAGAGGCCAGGCTGGTTAGGCTGTTTTTGCAGTACTTTCATCACAGCTCAGCCAGTCACTAGAAATCAGCTTTCGAAACTGAAAAGCCTCTTCAGCCAGAGCCTCCCCCGGCCCCCTCCTTTCCTGCCCCCAGGAACTCGGCTTCCCCAAAGTGAGCTCCTGCCACACCCTGACAGGCTGTGCCCTGATTCGTCCCTTAGCGTCATGGGGTATCAACTTCTCTGCAATTACCCAAACTTACCAAATTATGACTGGAGAGGGCTGGGGTGGGGCGGTGTGGGTGGCGGGAGTCTGTTGCAGATCCGCATCTGGAGCCAGGAGGCCCCACCCTCCTCAGAGCCAGGTCCAGGATCCCTGTGGGCCTCTCTCTTTTATTATTTTGGCGGGCGTTGAGAAGTTAATCTTTCTCTATTGGAGCAGCTTCCCTTTTTTTTCACCCTGGGAGAACGCCAACAGGAGTCCTCCAGTTGCCGTGAAGTCTGCCATGACCAGCTGTGAGCACCCCGACTTCCTGGTGAGTGCAGGTAGAAGAGAGAAGGAAAGAGAAGAGGGGGGCAGGCAGAAAGGGAGAGAGAGGCCCGGAGGGGCCAGCAGGGAGTCCTAAAGCCCCCATTCCTTATTAGTGCTAAGGACCGAGCCTCACAGTCTAGACAAGATTTTAGGTGATTAAACAGGGGTGGTGGCTGCCCTCCAACCTGGTCCCCAGAGGCAGAGATTCCTCCCAGGGCTGACCCTGTGGATGAACCACAAGGACTGAGGAAGAGCTGGAGGAGCCGCTTTGCTCTACCTTTGACCTTAGGTTTGTCTCTGTTGAATCCAAATATTTGTTTTCCAGGGTTCTCAGTGTTACAATTTCTTTGCTCAGAAGCCCTTTCTGAACAAAGCAAAGGGAAGGAGAGAGGGAAGCAGAGAGAGAGAACTAATGTTTGCTGACAACCCACATGCCCCAGGCACTTCATGTACTTGGCTTCCTTCCCTCCAAGCCAATGGCACAGGCACCTCTGTTCCCATTTGCCTGATGAGGAACCTGAGACCCAGAGGAGTAGAGTCACAGTGACCCATCTGGAGGCTCGTAAGCTAGTCCTGGGCCCACCACCTCTCCCACCTGTTTTGGCCACCTGAGACTAACAGGGGATCTGAGCAGAGCCCCTCTGTTCTTGCCACTCACACCACAGGCAGAAAGAGCCCCTTTGTACCAGGCCAGGCCTGTCGCCCCAGTGAGACCCAGCCAATGCATCTGCAGGACATCTGCTACCTGCGCACCTGGGCTGGGTCCCAAGAGCTGTCCCCTGAAGCCAGGCTGCCAGACCCTGCCCACTGCTGGTCAGCCATCTGGTAAAGAGGCCCTGGCCGTCTCTTCTGGAAAATTGTGGGAGGCCCCTGAGAACATTCCCCTTTCTTCTCCTCAGAATCCTTTCTGCCACCACCTCATGGACGCAAAATGAAACTAAAAGAAAAAAAGGTCTTGGGAAATAAGTTGAAGACTCTGTTTTCTGAAGGCTGGGATCTTTGCCACACTTGGGGCTTACCTGCGGCCAGTGGGGAGGGGAGGTCTGGGCCCGGATCCATCTCCTCTTCCGTGGAGTCTTCTCTTCATTTTCCTCCAAACCTCAGTTTCAGCACCTGGATTAAGAAGTCACTTTTCTGAGATGTTTTTGGTTTTCACATGCATGTTTCTCTGCTAGAACCTTCTGGGGATATAAACACGGGGAAGACAGCTTATGGTACAAGGGAGAAAACGGTAAATTACGTAACACAGAGGCAACATGTGCTGGAGTACTAGGGAGAAAGATCGCGTGGGGGTGCGGGGTCAGGGGAGGTGATGGGGAGGAGGCACTGTGCTCTTGGAAGCAGGGGGTGGGTAGGGGAAGCAGGGCACTGAGTGGGGAGCACAGGGGGAGCAAAGGCTCTGAGGCAGGATCATCGAGGCCACATTTGGAGAAACCTGGACGATCTGATTGGCTAGAGCCTGGTGAACGGGAATGTTAGGAAACGAACCTAGAGGGTCTGGTGGGGCACAAAGGCTGTGTGGGGTACGGATGGAGTCAGAGGGCAGGGATCCGTCTTCCCCCAGGAACTCCCCCTTCCCACTGCTGCTCTCCCTGCACCAGGGTCTCCTCCTGCTCTGCTCATCTGTCCTGGGAGCTGGAGGGCTGTAGGCACAGGGGACGCACCTGCAGGCGACTGCCCTTGATGCCAAAACAGGACGGTTCCATTCTCCCATTTACTGTGGGACCTTGGACAAGCCATGAGCCTCACTAAGCCTCAGTCTTCCCACCTGTAAATTGGGGCAGATGAGAGGATGCATCGGAAGCTCTTTGTAAACTGTAAAGCTCCATAAAATGCCAAAGCGCATCAGAACTCCTCTTTTGATCAAGTCTTTCAGTGAGGTTACAGCCATGTATTGAGCTGATGGACTCACCTCCAAGCAGAAGCAGAGCTGTGGCCTCTCTTCTCATCCCAGTGCTCACTGGCAGGGACGCTGCGTTAAGAATCCATTCTTTCTCCAAGAAGGGGCTCGCAAGCTTCTGTCTGCAGCTGCGTGAGTCACAGGCACAGACTTCTCCCTGCAGGGGATTCTCTGGGAGAAAAGTGCCTTCCAGATTCAGATATGCCCCAGGATGGGACAGTGTCCGCCTCTGTCTGAGAAGGCTGCTCTAATGTCACTTGTTTCTATGTATGTCTTTAATATGCTAGTGATTCATTTCTGACCCACATGAATCTTAGCACTCTGTTTACCTGCTTGTTTTATTTTTTGTTCCATCTCTTTGCCTCAGTGACATGAGGTCACCAGACTACCAGCTGTGTCTGACGGGCTTCCCAGAAGTCACACACTCTTATCAGAAGAGAAGAACCAGCTGTTCTCAAGGAAGACAGGATTTTCCCAACTCTAAGTCCTAAACAATTTTTTTTGAATTTTTTGTTTACGTGGGGCCTCATGCAAGGTCACTTTCCCTGATAACTGTTTTAAAGCGGATGCAGGAGTGGTTTCCATAATCTTCAGATGGTCCAATTTGATATCCAGACAGAACTTAGATTATTAAGAGGTCCTCAGGCTGGAAATAGTCTTGGAGTCATTGGCTCCTGTGAGGGAAAAAGACCAGAAGGTCCAGAGCCAACAGTTCTCTCCAGTCAGTGTTTCCCTCCCTGTCACCTTCCTGAGAATTCTGGGAGGTCCTGAGAGAGGATGTGAGGTGAGCTTGTTGGCAGAACACACACAGCTGTACCAGCCACAGCCCTGTGAGCTCACGCATGGGCGCACACAGCAGGATGCCACATACACTGCACACACTGGAGTCTTCAAGTGTCCTTACAACCATCGCAGATTGAGATGGGGAGACTGGGGCTGGGAGAGGTGAAGTGATGTGCCTTTGGCCTCCAAGCAGGGCGCTGACAGACCATGTCAGCCCAGCTTCAAACTGCATGGTCCGTTGTTCTGTGTAGCCTACCCAGAATCAGTCAATCGATCAATCAATCGATTGATCGATCAATCTCTCTTTCCTTCTCCCTCTCCTCTTTTCCTCCACCTGTTTTTCCTCTGTTGCCCTCACTGATTCCTCCATACATTCACTAAAACCTCGTGACAAGGGCTCAGGGGCCCAGAGTTCGTTCCCTCCTGCACCCTGCAGTCTGTCTTGGGCCCAGCCTTAACCTCCTTTGGCAAAAACAACTTTCCTGTGCAACCCAAGTACCAAGCAGCAGCAATACATCCTTCTTCTCAGAAGTCTAGATAGGATAAGCACGATGTTTCAGAAGAGCTCTACCAGTTAGTTAGGGATTTACTTAAAAAAAAAAATCAAAGGCTGGCCCCATGGCCTAGTGGTTCAGTTCACTTGCTCTGCTTTGGTGGCCGAGGGTTTTGCTGGTTCAGGTCCTGGGCACAGACCTAGCACCACTCCTCAAGCCATGCTGAGGCGGTGTCCCACATAGCAGAACTAGGAGGACCTACAACTAGAACATACAGCTATGTACTGGTGGGTTTTGGATAGAAGAAGGAGAAGGAGAAGAAGAAGAAGAAGAAAAGATTGGCAACAGATGTTAGCTCTGGCCAATCTTTAAAAGAAAATCAGTGAGAAAAACTCTCTATAGTCGTTAATTTATACGTTCATTCATCTAATTCATCAGTCAGCAGATAGTTGTATGAGCGCTAACTATGTGCTGGGATGGCCATAGAGACTTTATGGGACTTGATGATCTTCTGGACAAGGAAACACAGGGCACTCAGGCCTGTTTTGGGCCAGGGTAAATGTGCTCATGGTTTTGTAGGAGGCTCTGAGGAGGAAAGGGCTACTTTAGTCTGAGGCTGGGGTTGGGTGAGGCCAGGGAAGGCTTCCCGGAGTAGGTGAGGGATGCATACGTCCAGCCATCGCTAAACAGATGAGCAGAAGCAAAACTCTTACATTAATCTTTTAGGACTTAAATGTTGGAAAATTAATGAGCAAACACTGTTCAGAACCCCAGCAACAAGATAACTCTGCAGAGCTGGGCTGCAGCTGGATCAGTCAGCCCACCATCAGCAGCCTGACCATAGCCCTGGGCTCCCCCGGCTGCACCGAGGCTCAGCGCGCTATGCCACGCCTTCTCCATGGCCAGTGATGCGGGCCCCACAGTGGCTCTGGGAAGGAATTAGGATCAGTATTTGCTAATGTTCTAACCCCGTGGAGGAGGCAGTCTGGCTTCCTCCATCTCCACACAGGAGATGGGATGGTCTACCTGCCCCACCTCCCCATGACAGGCAGCACTGTCCCTAGTTAGGACTTCTGTAGTGGGAACTGGTTAATAATCAAAACAGCAGCTTTTAACTGGGGGTGAATTTACTTCTCCAATTCGAGGACATTTGCAATGTCCAGAGACATTTTTGGTTGTCACAACTGTAGAGGAGGAGGTGCACCTAGCATCTAGTGGATAGAGGCCACAGATGATGCTTAACATCCTACAGTGCACAGTAATTCAAAGTTAATTTTGGTTAAACTGGTAGGAATAAGTTGGCTATTGCCCGTAGAACATTCTGTATGCACTGCGCTCATTTACATTTGTGTGTGACATCCATTCATTTGGTCTACACTGAGCACAAGGACTACTCTAGAAGCTGGGACAACAAAGAAGAGTAAGGCACAATCAATGCATTCTAAGAACTCACAGCCCAGCAGAAGAGATGGATAAGGAAACGGTCCATATAGTAATCATCCTGTCATGAGGGCTTTGGCAGATGTGAGCCCAGAGCCTGAGGGCAGCTACACCACTCTGGGGCCAGGATCCCCATTTACCTATCTAGAAGGGAAACCTGCCCATTTTCTGACCTTGGAGTTGGCCCCCATCCCCTCTTGCACATAGTTGCTTCTCTGCTAGGGCTTCAGGCAAGGCATCCACTCATCTTGCATGGCCCAGATTCACACAGAGCCCTGTGCAGATGTATAATAAAGAAAATCACTGCTCTTTTGAGTCTGGACCTAGAAATCCAAGCCGGCCAACAGTTATCTTTGTCTCATTGCCTCTTGCCTCTGGAAGGCTTTCCATCTGTGTGGTTCAAATCAAGAAACCCATTTGATTCCTTTGGAAATGCCCACATGTGTCCTTCTGTTGTTCTCAGCAGCAGGATGATAACATGCTCAACTCCCAAGATGATGGCCGAGGCAAGAAGAAGGATGGTCAGCCCGGGAGTCCCAGCAGCAGCCACCTGGCCTATGGCATCTTGGACGTCCCACCATGGTATCTCTGCATCCTCTTGGGGATCCAGGTAATGCC